>NC_085066.1:8950003-9047003 GCF_963662255.1 Cinclus cinclus | reverse complement strand
GAACAGCAGCAGCCCACGATTCCTCACCTGTGCCACACTCGGATTCTCATCATGGCAATGGAAAGAGAGTGGGAACAGGCTCCGGCGCACAAGGGACTTCAGGGCCTTTCTTTCCTCTTCTAATAATAAATCCATCATCTCTTGAAAGACAGTCATGGAACACAGCTGCACCTGGCTGTCATCCTGTATGAAAGGAAGGTAAAAAGACCGAAGCCTTGGTTCCTTCTGGCACCGGTGTTGAAATCCACAGGGCAGCGAGTGTCGGGGCAGCACTCAGTGGCCGTGGCTGGGGGCCCAGAGCCTTACGCTGTCGAAGAGTGGCAGGAGCGCCTCAGCCAGCTGCAGGGCCATGGGGCTGGCTATAGGAGCACCAGCGTAGCGGAACAAATATCTGAGGAGGACGACGGTCACCCTGAGCACGTCGCTCTCATTTTCCTGCAGGAGCTCCACAAGGCTTTCAGTCAGGCCCCACATTTTTTTTGCCTGTGTGGAAGACAACTCTATGATAAAGGCCACCCTGGTGCCGCAGGGCCTGGAGGCCAAAGGCCTCAGGCCCCAGGAACTGGGGCAGCTGAACCGGGAGGCAGGAGAGCCTGGGAGCAGCTGCCTGAGCACCTGCAGCACAGCCATGCCCAAGCCACTGCATTCCCCAGCCTCACGCTGCTGGCAGGGCTTCAGCAGCTGCTCCCTTCTCACCATGGGGGGATTCTTGCACAGCGCTAAGAGGCCTCTGAGCGCCAGGCGACGCCTCTCCCTGCACTCGCTCTGCAGCTTCTTGGACATGATCTCCAGGAGGACGGCCTCGTATTTAGTCACGTCCAAGCACTCAAAGACCTGAAAGGCACAGGGCATTGACAGGGGACTGGGATGGCAAGAGCCCAGAAGCGAACAGGGCCGAGCCCAGACTGCAGCCCAGGGCACGGGCACCGTCCCAGGCAGCTGTGGCTGCAAGAGGGCAGAGAGCTTGGAGGCAGCTCAGTGCTGGCTATCAGGCTCACCTCTACAAGGATTGCCAGGGCAGGCAGATCCCAGAATGGCCTCTCCATGCTGAACAGCTTAAGCAGGTACAATGCAATGCCAGAACACAAGGGTACGGATGAACGGCGCATGACTCTGAGAGGAGGAAAAAGGAACCAGGGCCTGAGTCAGGGGGACAGAGCTCTCCCAGGACTGACTCACACAGTTCTCCTCTTTCCCCACCATTCCTTTAGGGGATCTGGAACATTTGGGAGGTGGCTCCTTTTGGGCACCCTCCTCTCCCAGCCTTTCCCAGTCTGCTTGGCCATCCCTCGGTGACAAGGCCCTGTGGCCCATGACCACAGGGACTGTGTGGGGCACCCCGGGCACAGAGCACAAATGCTGGGGGCAGTGGGGAGCAGGGGATCTCACCTGGCCAGCAGACCCACGGCATAGTGGTGGGTGTCAGCACACAGCAGTGTGTCCCAGCCACGCTTGCGTTCCATTTCCATGACCACATTCTCACATTGCAGTTGGCAGAGCAGGGACTTGAGGGTCTGCACTGCAAACCTGTGTGCAGAGCAAAGCTCAGGTCACGCTGGGAGCATTGGCTTCTGCCCTGGGGACACAGCAGGGACAGAAGGAGTGGGATGGAGAACCTGCTGGGGCTGCTGGCAAGGCCGTGTTCTTCCTGGCATGCCTTCCAGAAGTCATTGACCTCCTCCGCTGCATCCAGAGTGCTGAGAAGCACTTGGAAGAGGAGGTGCACAAACAGGTGGCTGAAATTCACCGTCACTATATGCGGGCAGCTGGGCTCCTGGAGGATCTTCCACATCACCAGAGTGGCCTGCAAAGGACAAAGCACCCCGAGACAGCGCTCAGTGCCCAGGTGGGCGTGCGGCAGGGCCCGAGCGTGGCAGGGAGAAGCCAGGGGAGACACAGGGGGAGCATGGGGCCTGGTGGCCCTGAAGCTGCCCTTAGGCCAGGATTCAGCCCAGCACCTCTGGCAGGGAGATGCAGTGGGAGAAAGAGGGTGGACAGCTGCTGGAGAGGCTGCCTTGGCGTGAGCAAAGGCCAGTTCCAGAAACTCACAGCCAGGGCAAAGACACGCGTTCTGTCCCCATGGGAGGTGCATGTGCTGCGCTCTGGCCAGGTCCCCAGCACATCTAGGAGTCTCAGCTGCGCCAACTCTGCAGTCGCGGCCGAGCACAAGATTGTCTTCCACATGGTCATAGCGGGTCTACGGGACCAGAGCTCTGTCTCAGGTCGGTTTCAGGCACAGCACCATGGCCTGGGCAGCAGCAGGGAGCTGAGCTGGCTGCCAGCTCTACCTCTGCCCACTGCCCCTCAGTGGCAGCAGCCAGGCAGCCCCGCCCCGTGGGGACAGGACCCTGAGGGGCAGGGAGGGAGCATGGCAGCAGGCTCGGGGGCTGACATGCCAGGGCTGGGAACCCTGGAACTCTCTGTTGGTCAGACAGTGGAACAGGCTGTACAGGGTGAGGGGCTGGTGAGCCCTGGGCCCTCTGGGCAGGTGCGCCCCATACCTGTCACACGATGGGGCCACACGCAGGAGACTCATCACCACATCGGTGGGATGTGCCTCGGCGAGATGCAGCAGGGTCTTGTCCAGCCTGTGCTCAGCCAGCTGATTTGTCAGGAGCCACTGGTGGATGTACGTCACCATGGCAGGCACCTGAAGAAGGCACAGGGAGACTTGGAATGCTGCCAGAGGGAGTAATGTCCCCAGCTTCCCCAGAGAAGTGTATCCCTTCCCAGCACAGTGCGATGGCCTCAAGGGCTTCCAGGGACCAGCAGGCCCCAGTGGCTTGAGAGGCCAAGCAATTCCTGGGAGGATCAAACCCTGGCCACAGGCTGCTTACTTGTTTTGGACTGGGTAAATCCTCTTCTTCAAGCATATCCAGCTTGACAACACTGGTGTTGGTGCTGTAGACGTCACGGTTGTCCATGGACCCAGTGGCCATGGCGCTGGTCTCTTCCTGCCAAATGCATTTGATGAATTTGTAAATCTGGGAGGGGAGTGAAGGGCAGGAAGAGACAGATATTCCATGGAGTGCTCCAAGTGCTGTGCTGGGCGGAGGAGTGACAGCAGGCCCAACCCAGGTGGGGATGGCTGCATGTACCTGCACGGTTGTGTGGAAGCGACCAAGGGCGGGGTCCTGCCCTTGTGTCCAGTCCATGGCTCCACCTGGCAAAGAGCGAGCACAGCCAGAGCTGAGGGGCTGCAGGTGAGGCCGGAGAACACAGCCCAGCCCTGCACTCCCCAGGCAGGGAAAGCCCCGGGATGCCCCAGGGGATGGAGCATGGCTGCTGCGGGATGTCTGGCTGACCCCTCTTCTGTCCTGTCCCTGAGCATGTCGCCAGGGGATGGCATGGCATGGCATGGCATGGCATGGCATGGCATGGCATGGCATGGCATGGCATGGCATGGCATGGCATGGCATGGGCCCAAACTGGAAGCAGCCATCAGCCCTGTTGCCCAGCCGTGCCACTCACCATCCTGCATTGGCTGGAACGGCTCTGACTCTCCAGGCTGTTGAGCTGGGTCAACACTGGTGCCTCTCCTTTTTATTCCCCTGAACACTTTGAACAGATTGAGAAATCTGCCCGCCATGCCAGACTTTGGTCTTGGGGGCACCTTCTAGGGAGATGCCTCAGGAAAGCCGAGAGGCAAGAAGTCCTGCAGTGCGGCCTCGAGGTCACCTGCAGGAATAGCACTTCGGAAAAGCTCCGGGTCAGAGACGAACGAGCGGGCTGTGCGGGGTCTCCTCACAGCACCGCTCTGGCGCGTCCTGTCCCGTCGATTGCTCCGAGCACTGTGGCGTGGCCTTGTCACCGCCAGCTCCTATGTCACCACATGTCACAAAGGGTCCTTTGACACCCTGTCCTGCTCCATGCCATGGTGACCATGCTGCACCGTCTCACAAAGGGCCCTTGCACTCACTGCCACCTGCCCTGGGGCTGCCACCAGCCCACCCAAATTGGCCCACTTGGAAGGAATCCCTTGTCCCATGTGTCTAGGTCTACCCGACAGGAATGTTAGGAGTGTCTGGAATCTTAAGCAAACGCTGCCCTGCTCTGTGGGCTCAGGGCATTTAAGAATCCTCCATTCAGGAAAGTTTTCCTTCCCAATTGCTCAACTCAAGTACTTGCAAAAAGCTACAAACTTCCCAAATTCTCTGGCATGGCCTGAGAATGGCATCTGAGATTTGGAAGTCGGCAAATGCCATCTCCAAGCTGCAAGTCGCTTGCCTTAACATCGTCCCTTGAGAGTCACCTTGAAAAACAACACTACACAACAGCAAAACAAAGGCCGTTCTTTGGATTGCAAATGGCTTTCAATAAAGAGATGATAACATCATAGTTCTGTGAAGGAATAAAAGCTCACCAGGCATGAAAATCCACTCAGTGGTCAAAGGTTAGCCTAAACGAAGGACTAGATTGCAAATCGGCTAATCCTTCTCCTGGTACAGATAGCAAAGGGGCTCATAAAGTACAGCTGTCCCCTCTTCTTCCCTGCGGGACAATCAGGCCCACCAAGAGGAAAAATCACAGCTCTTCCTTCTGCCCTCCACAGCCAAAGCTGTGCCAAACCACAGATGCTGCCTTCAAACACACTCAAATTGCAGCCTAGACCTCTCACCTTCCAGACAGCTCCTTCCCCAAGATGACCACCAACACCAGCCCCCCTAAAGAGCCGCACAGAAGCTCTCAACAGCCCGCCAGGACCCCCAGCTGTCCCCATCCCTCCGCAGAGCTTTCCCACCCTCCACGAGACCCCCTGGTTCCCTGCACGGGCCGTGGGTTAGAGTGCCAGAGCCTGGCAGCGGCACGCTAACTGGAATTTGCACTGGGAGCTGCTTTAACCCTTTTATTAAGGCTGGTATTATAGTGTGGGTGTGTGCCTGTGTTAAGTCTTTCACTGCAACATTGTTTATTCCTTGCCTATGTTCAAGTAAGGAAGGGAGTGTGCTCAAGCCTGTGTTACCTTTTCCTCTGCCAGCAGTTGCTGCTCTTGTTTCAAACCTTTAAGAAGCCTAGACATTCACTCTAGGTCAACAACTCCCTGTGTTTATCTCACATTCAGTGGCAGCAATTCTTGAGCAAAAGGGTGACCATTGGCTTTCAGCCTCAGGATGCCTTAAATAGCTTGCACATTTGGTGGAACAACGCGGTATTCCAAAAGGAATCTCTTCTCTAGTTAATCCAGCAGCCATTCCTGGCCACTCACCAGAGAGACAAGGAACCTTTGCAACATGCCTGTATCAAAACCTTTAAGTCCCCTTTATTGCAGCCAGCCAGATCTTAAAGAAACCCCAATTGCAGGAGCAGAATCTCAGTACACAGGTGGGAGCGGCTTTGAAAGAGCCGATCAACAAAAACCAGGATTTCCAATTAGCACGGAGGAATAGGCGATAGAAGCCCTACCTCTACGAGTCAGCTCAGAAGGCAGAGAGAATCACTTGAACCCCTGCCCTCTGACCAGCCTGAGGAAAAAGGTTCAAGAGATGAACAGATTCCAAGTACGCCTTCAGAGTAATACACACCCACGAAGCATCTTGGAAGGAGAAAGGACTACTACCAGCTCAAGGAAAACAGATAAGGCATTCTGAGGCAATCTTGAAGTTGCTGGAGGCAGTACTACTACCTCAAGAGGTTGCCATTAGGCAGTGCCAAGGACATCAGAAAGGAGAAACAGAGCCCAAGAGAGGTGACGGCTTGGCTGACCAGGCTGCAAAAAGAGGAGCAGAACAAAGCCGTGCTGAGATTCAGGCAGTGATTCGGGAAGGTAAGGAACAATATGACAATGATATGACCTGTATTCTCAGAAAGATCTAGAATTAGCAAAGAATCTGTAAGCAGAACAAAACCATCATGTTTTTGCCACTCCTCAGGGAGAGGCGCTTATGCCTGAAAGAGCATTATGAAAATGAATTAAGGATGGACATAATCCAGTATACACTGGGAAGGGGATGCCTTACTTAATTACTTGATAAGGACAACAGTAAGATGCAACGTGTACTCTGGTGTAAAGCAGGCAAACCAAGGCTGTGAAATAACATGTCAGAAAGCAATCTGCAAACTAGGGCTAGCGCTGAGCTTGGCACAATAGCCAAGGGACAAGACCCTCCCTGGACTACACTGGCAAAATGGCTTTTCTGAGTTGCCAAGGAAAGGGGGGTGTGAAAGGACCTCTTAGTATTAACTGATACCTTCTCAGCGTGACCCGAGGCATTCCCAGCTCAAACAAATAAAGCCAAAGAATTCCGCAACATTTTGTTAAACAACATAACACCCCGGTCCAGAGCGCTTTTAGACATCTCCTCCGATCGAGTAGCGCATTTCCTAGCAAATATTGCACAGCAGTTTTGCAGCAATCTCCCGAATCAAGTGGCCCCTACACATGCTGTGTTTGCCTCAGGCCAGTGGCCAGGTGGAAAAGATGAATTATCTGATACAGCAGCAGATAGTCAAAAATGGACAAGAGGCCAGCACACCTTGGCCCCTAGCTTTGGCTTCATTGCAGATTTGAGTAAGATCAAGAACTAAAGCAAAGCTGAACGCCTTTGAAAGACTGTCTGGAACACCAGATCAGCGTAAGTATCAAGGGGAAGATACTGTCCGGGTTGCACAGGGGTATCTCCAGGACTATGTTGTCCAGCTAACACAACAGCTGCAGCAAAGTAATCAACACATCTCGAGCACATGAGCAAGAGGATGCTCCTCACCCCAAATCCAGCCTGGGGACCAGATATACGTAAAATCCCCCGAGGGAAACTGTCTTATGGCAAAATGGAAAGAACTCTATTTGACACTTTTAATCACTTCTACAGCCTTTAAAGCTGAAAGCGTTAACCTCCTGCATACCTTATTCCGGAATCAAAAGACATCTGCCAAAGGCAAGTGGAGTCCAAAATCCGACCTGAGAAAGAACAGCAGAAACCAAGATGTGTTTCACATGATCGCCGTCTTCCTGGTACTCCTAATCAGAATGCAAGCCACAGTCACAGGTGACTGTCACTACCATCAAGATCTCCTTGGCCTGCAAGATCCTGGTGGATGGAACACTCCAAGACATTCAGGACCTAGGGAGCTAAACGGGATTAAAAAGGTGAAAACACTTTGTGCCATTTTAAGGATTAATGACGAGCCGCTGAAGACTGGGGAAGACCTGACTCGGAGCCCGCCTTGCTTGTCCCACCTGAAAGTAACATGTCGATAGCTTATAAATTTGAAACTCACAGACCTCTTGTAGATGAGATTACTGCAGTGGCCGCGCGCATCTGTGACCTTTGTAACAAGCAGGGTGCGAATTCCTTTCCGTGTGATTCCTATCAGGATTTTGGCACTATGCAAATTCAAACGGGAGACTCTAACCTAGCGCACCATAGTCCCCTTCTTCTGTGAGGCCTAGGTGGGAAGACCATCATCATGTAGAGATCCAGTAACTGAGCCCAGCAGGAATCCCACCCTAGAAACACTGTTTCCAACAGCCAACTCTTGTGCAACTAGAGGAATGAATGGCACTGGCCCTGCGCTTAGCACATGGAACAGGTCCCATAGAAGATGCGCTTTTGAGAAATGAATTTCATTCTTGGGCTATTGCAGGCCATCAGGAATATTAACCAATCAAGTTGGAGGGGTAGCTGGGAACGTAATCATCCGATGAGAGTATATCGTGCCCAAATCCATGGCCACGTGATGGTGACCCAGACCTGCATGCAATCCTGATAGCACAGCTACGTCCGTGAATGGCCTGAGGTACTCAGAAGACTCAACTATTTGTACTGGGAGCTTGAGTAAAGTAAGTATCCTTTGTAATCCTACCAGGGGCCAGTGCAAAGTTCCTGGAGGTATGAGAAAGGCTTGCCTAAAGGCAGGCAACGTCACTGAAGAAGCCACAGTTGCATGCCTTGGGTACTTGAGAAAGGGCCAACCTTGTCCCGTCCCCCAGCATGGGAGCCTTGCCCTCCTTGTCCCCAGGCAGCCCAGCCTGGGCACCTGGGCAGTGTCCCCGCCCTGCCGCTGAGGCTTCTGTCAGAGGCCTGGGAGAGGCTTTGGGGAAGTGCCAAAACAGCCGCGTGTCAGGAACGAGGCTACTGGCCAGGGGCTGCTCATGGCCTCTGACACCCAGTTCCTCAGGGCTTCCCAGCACAGCACCTCAGCTGCCTCCTGCCCCCTTGTAGCCTCCTGGCACCCACTCCCTCAGGCATCCCCCCTCGTGCCTTCCCACTGCCTTGTCCCATCAGGGCCTCCACAGCCCCTCATCCCTTCATGGCCTGCCAGCGCCCCGGCCGCTCAGGGTCTCCCCCAGCCCCGCCAACCTGCCCGGCAGCAGTGCTGCAGCCCCACAGGTGCTCCAGAGGAGCCCGAGCAAGAGGCACCACGGAGCTCTCAGCAATGCAGAGAGCAACCCCCGGGCAGGAGGACACCGATGGTGGTTCCTGGCTGGGACGGGGGTCGTGGCCATCTCCAGGCAGCGGTCTCGCAGGGATCCCCGCAGCTCCGGCCCCTGCCCACCCGCTCTGTCGCCAGCACAAAGGCTTCAGCGGAAGCACCCAAGGCTAAGGGGCATCTGGCAGATTTCCCTGCAACACTGCAAGCCTGGGCAGCTTGCTGAGCACAAGCACCCTTCTCTCCCTCTTCCCCGATGCCCTGCAAAGCCTGGGCAGCAAAAGAAAACTCCTGGCAGTCTGTCTATTCTAACACATCCTATATTTCTATAATAGCATCAAACAAAATGGAGAAAAAAAATGAAGGAAAAGAAAAATCCCTGCTGGCTCTGCTGGCCCCACCAGACAGAGCCTACCAAATCAGCTCTCTGCAGAGACCCAGCAGCACAGCCAGGCACTGCCGCACAGACAAGGTCGTCTCTTGCATGCCCTGCGGAATTGGTCTTGCACCCTCCACAATGCGGAGTAGGGAGCTCTCTGAACTGCCCGGAGGACGAACGCTGTTTCAATTGCCAGGTTTCTAATGGCAGGGCTGCTGTCGTATGCCATGACTTCCAGGGCTGGAAGAGAGTGGAACAGAGGCACGGTCAGGTCCCAGATCTGTGGAGACCTGAGGAGACTCCTGTGCCAGGGCTATCCCAGCTCACACCAGTCTTGGCCAGGATGGAACCAATGGGACCAATGGGACCAACCCAAAGCTGCTGGCCACAAATCCCCCAAGTGCCCCTGAATTCTCGGAGTGCTCTGCCCACGCCACCCATCCGCACAGGGAGCAGAGCCCTCCGCAGCTGGGGCAGAGCTCGCAGCTCCTCCTGCCAGCCCCCGCTGACAGCGCGCTGCCATCACTCACCCTCACAGATGAGCTGGAGCTCTTCCTCCTGCCCCCTCAGGTACTGTCCGGCCATCCCTGGGAACACAGAGCCTGTCAAGGGCTGCCCCCTGCAGCACAGCTCCCTGCCAGCGGCACTACCAGCCCTGTGGCCACTCGCCCTCCTGGACCGGCAGGGCTCAGCCCGGGCCCTCGCAGCATCGTGATGCCCAAGGGCACGGCTGCGAGAGGGAGGCAGAAGCTCCGAGGGCAACTGGGGCTCCACGGCGCCGGGCCCAGATGGCGCTGCCGGGGCAGCAGCCGGGGCTGGGGACAAGCTGGGCTGGGCGGGGTGGGGAGGGACCCCTGGCTGGTGGCTCACCGATGAACCTGATGGCCGCCTCTCGCAGGGGTTCCTGGGGGCTCTGCAGATAGGGCAGCGCCTGGCGCAGGTGCTCGGTCACTCGGCTGCTGTCCTGTGCTAGCTGGAGAGAGCGGTGGGAGGGAAGGGAAGGAAGGGAAGGAAAGGCTGGGATCCCGAGATCTGCCCCTTTGGCAGGCACTGCCCTGAGGCGCCGGCCAGCAGCCGCCGGCACTGGGCTCTGCAGGTGGCTGCAGGCCGGGTGCTGCCCGGGGAGCCGTGGTGCCGCCCTTCCCCACAGCCCCGCTGGGCCGGGGCTCCGTTGGCACCCGGCTTGGGGCCGCAGGAGCCTGGAGAAGAGCCCGTGCAGCCCCTGGGTGCAGCACTGGGCGCGGCCACAGCTGCCAGCCCCACACAGTGAGCACCGCGCTCAGGGGGCTTCTCCAGCCTGAGCCTGGATATTCCAGGCCATCCTTACCAGTCCTTCGCCAAACCTCCATGTCTCATCCACCTGCAGCATCTGCTCAATATCCCTCCTCTTCAGGAATCTTGCAGAACAATGCAGTGTTTCCCGAGAGGCCTGGCGAGCAGCAGAGACGTGGAGGTGGCACCGCAGTTCCGGGCACAGGACCCGCCTCCCTGTGCCAAGGCCTGGGGGAGGAGGCTGCAGCCCGGGAGGTGCCTGGGCAGGAGGCAGCCGAGCCCCTGCCAGGGGAACAGCAGCAGCCCACGATTCCTCACCTGTGCCACACTCGGATTCTCATCATGGCAATGGAAAGAGAGTGGGAACAGGCTCCGGCGCACAAGGGACTTCAGGGCCTTTCTTTCCTCTTCTAATAATAAATCCATCATCTCTTGAAAGACAGTCATGGAACACAGCTGCACCTGGCTGTCATCCTGTATGAAAGGAAGGTAAAAAGACCGAAGCCTTGGTTCCTTCTGGCACCGGTGTTGAAATCCACAGGGCAGCGAGTGTCGGGGCAGCACTCAGTGGCCGTGGCTGGGGGCCCAGAGCCTTACGCTGTCGAAGAGTGGCAGGAGCGCCTCAGCCAGCTGCAGGGCCATGGGGCTGGCTATAGGAGCACCAGCGTAGCGGAACAAATATCTGAGGAGGACGACGGTCACCCTGAGCACGTCGCTCTCATTTTCCTGCAGGAGCTCCACAAGGCTTTCAGTCAGGCCCCACATTTTTTTTGCCTGTGTGGAAGACAACTCTATGATAAAGGCCACCCTGGTGCCGCAGGGCCTGGAGGCCAAAGGCCTCAGGCCCCAGGAACTGGGGCAGCTGAACCGGGAGGCAGGAGAGCCTGGGAGCAGCTGCCTGAGCACCTGCAGCACAGCCATGCCCAAGCCACTGCATTCCCCAGCCTCACGCTGCTGGCAGGGCTTCAGCAGCTGCTCCCTTCTCACCATGGGGGGATTCTTGCACAGCGCTAAGAGGCCTCTGAGCGCCAGGCGACGCCTCTCCCTGCACTCGCTCTGCAGCTTCTTGGACATGATCTCCAGGAGGACGGCCTCGTATTTAGTCACGTCCAAGCACTCAAAGACCTGAAAGGCACAGGGCATTGACAGGGGACTGGGATGGCAAGAGCCCAGAAGCGAACAGGGCCGAGCCCAGACTGCAGCCCAGGGCACGGGCACCGTCCCAGGCAGCTGTGGCTGCAAGAGGGCAGAGAGCTTGGAGGCAGCTCAGTGCTGGCTATCAGGCTCACCTCTACAAGGATTGCCAGGGCAGGCAGATCCCAGAATGGCCTCTCCATGCTGAACAGCTTAAGCAGGTACAATGCAATGCCAGAACACAAGGGTACGGATGAACGGCGCATGACTCTGAGAGGAGGAAAAAGGAACCAGGGCCTGAGTCAGGGGGACAGAGCTCTCCCAGGACTGACTCACACAGTTCTCCTCTTTCCCCACCATTCCTTTAGGGGATCTGGAACATTTGGGAGGTGGCTCCTTTTGGGCACCCTCCTCTCCCAGCCTTTCCCAGTCTGCTTGGCTATCCCTCGGTGACAAGGCCCTGTGGCCCATGACCACAGGGACTGTGTGGGGCACCCCGGGCACAGAGCACAGATGCTGGGGGCAGTGGGGAGCAGGGGATCTCACCTGGCCAGCAGACCCACGGCATAGTGGTGGGTGTCAGCACACAGCAGTGTGTCCCAGCCACGCTTGCGTTCCATTTCCATGACCACATTCTCACATTGCAGTTGGCAGAGCAGGGACTTGAGGGTCTGCACTGCAAACCTGTGTGCAGAGCAAAGCTCAGGTCACGCTGGGAGCATTGGCTTCTGCCCTGGGGACACAGCAGGGACAGAAGGAGTGGGATGGAGAACCTGCTGGGGCTGCTGGCAAGGCCGTGTTCTTCCTGGCATGCCTTCCAGAAGTCATTGACCTCCTCCGCTGCATCCAGAGTGCTGAGAAGCACTTGGAAGAGGAGGTGCACAAACAGGTGGCTGAAATACACCGTCACTATATGCGGGCAGCTGGGCTCCTGGAGGATCTTCCACATCACCAGAGTGGCCTGCAAAGGACAAAGCACCCCGAGACAGCGCTCAGTGCCCAGGTGGGCGTGCGGCAGGGCCCGAGCGTGGCAGGGAGAAGCCAGGGGAGACACAGGGGGAGCATGGGGCCAGGTGGCCCTGAAGCTGCCCTTAGGCCAGGATTCAGCCCAGCACCTCTGGCAGGGAGATGCAGTGGGAGAAAGAGGGTGGAGAGCTGCTGGAGAGGCTGCCTTGGCGTGAGCAAAGGCCAGTTCCAGAAACTCACAGCCAGGGCAAAGACACGCGTTCTGTCCCCATGGGAGGTGCATATGCTGCGCTCTGGCCAGGTCCCCAGCACATCTAGGAGTCTCAGCTGCGCCAACTCTGCAGTCGCGGCCGAGCACAAGATTGTCTTCCACATGGTCATAGCGGGTCTACGGGACCAGAGCTCTGTCTCAGGTCGGTTTCAGGCACAGCACCATGGCCTGGGCAGCAGCAGGGAGCTGAGCTGGCTGCCAGCTCTACCTCTGCCCACTGCCCCTCAGTGGCAGCAGCCAGGCAGCCCCGCCCCGTGGGGACAGGACCCTGAGGGGCAGGGAGGGAGCATGGCAGCAGGCTCGGGGGCTGACATGCCAGGGCTGGGAACCCTGGAACTCTCTGTTGGTCAGACAGTGGAACAGGCTGTACAGGGTGAGGGGCTGGTGAGCCCTGGGCCCTCTGGGCAGGTGCGCCCCATACCTGTCACACGATGGGGCCACACGCAGGAGACTCATCACCACATCGGTGGGATGTGCCTCGGCGAGATGCAGCAGGGTCTTGTCCAGCCTGTGCTCAGCCAGCTGATTTGTCAGGAGCCACTGGTGGATGTACGTCACCATGGCAGGCACCTGAAGAAGGCACAGGGAGACTTGGAATGCTGCCAGAGGGAGTAATGTCCCCAGCTTCCCCAGAGAAGTGTATCCCTTCCCAGCACAGTGCGATGGCCTCAAGGGCTTCCAGGGACCAGCAGGCCCCAGTGGCTTGAGAGGCCAAGCAATTCCTGGGAGGATCAAACCCTGGCCACAGGCTGCTTACTTGTTTTGGACTGGGTAAATCCTCTTCTTCAAGCATATCCAGCTTGACAACACTGGTGTTGGTGCTGTAGACGTCACGGTTGTCCATGGACCCAGTGGCCATGGCGCTGGTCTCTTCCTGCCAAATGCATTTGATGAATTTGTAAATCTGGGAGGGGAGTGAAGGGCAGGAAGAGACAGATATTCCATGGAGTGCTCCAAGTGCTGTGCTGGGCGGAGGAGTGACAGCAGGCCCAACCCAGGTGGGGATGGCTGCATGTACCTGCACGGTTGTGTGGAAGCGACCAAGGGCGGGGTCCTGCCCTTGTGTCCAGTCCATGGCTCCACCTGGCAAAGAGCGAGCACAGCCAGAGCTGAGGGGCTGCAGGTGAGGCCGGAGAACACAGCCCAGCCCTGCACTCCCCAGGCAGGGAAAGCCCCGGGATGCCCCAGGGGATGGAGCATGGCTGCTGCGGGATGTCTGGCTGACCCCTCTTCTGTCCTGTCCCTGAGCATGTCGCCAGGGGATGGCATGGCATGGCATGGCATGGCATGGCATGGCATGGCATGGCATGGCATGGCATGGCATGGCATGGCATGGCATGGCATGGCATGGGCCCAAACTGGAAGCAGCCATCAGCCCTGTTGCCCAGCCGTGCCACTCACCATCCTGCATTGGCTGGAACGGCTCTGACTCTCCAGGCTGTTGAGCTGGGTCAACACTGGTGCCTCTCCTTTTTATTCCCCTGAACACTTTGAACAGATTGAGAAATCTGCCCGCCATGCCAGACTTTGGTCTTGGGGGCACCTTCTAGGGAGATGCCTCAGGAAAGCCGAGAGGCAAGAAGTCCTGCAGTGCGGCCTCGAGGTCACCTGCAGGAATAGCACTTCGGAAAAGCTCCGGGTCAGAGACGAACGAGCGGGCTGTGCGGGGGCTCCTCACAGCACCGCTCTGGCGCGTCCTGTCCCGTCGATTGCTCCGAGCACTGTGGCGTGGCCTTGTCACCGCCAGCTCCTATGTCACCCCATGTCACAAAGGGTCCTTTGACACCCTGTCCTGCTCCATGCCATGGTGACCATGCTGCACCGTCTCACAAAGGGCCCTTGCACTCACTGCCACCTGCCCTGGGGCTGCCACCAGCCCACCCAAATTGGCCCACCTGGAAGGAATCCCTTGTCCCATGTGTCTAGGTCTACCCGACAGGAATGTTAGGAGTGTCTGGAATCTTAAGCAAACGCTGCCCTGCTCTGTGGGCTCAGGGCATTTAAGAATCCTCCATTCAGGAAAGTTTTCCTTCCCAATTGCTCAACTCAAGTACTTGCAAAAAGCTACAAACTTCCCAAATTCTCTGGCATGGCCTGAGAATGGCATCTGAGATTTGGAAGTCGGCAAATGCCATCTCCAAGCTGCAAGTCGCTTGCCTTAACATCGTCCCTTGAGAGTCACCTTGAAAAACAACACTACACAACAGCAAAACAAAGGCCGTTCTTTGGATTGCAAATGGCTTTCAATAAAGAGATGATAACATCATAGTTCTGTGAAGGAATAAAAGCTCACCAGGCATGAAAATCCACTCAGTGGTCAAAGGTTAGCCTAAACGAAGGACTAGATTGCAAATCGGCTAATCCTTCTCCTGGTACAGATAGCAAAGGGGCTCATAAAGTACAGCTGTCCCCTCTTCTTCCCTGCGGGACAATCAGGCCCACCAAGAGGAAAAATCACAGCTCTTCCTTCTGCCCTCCACAGCCAAAGCTGTGCCAAACCACAGATGCTGCCTTCAAACACACTCAAATTGCAGCCTAGACCTCTCACCTTCCAGACAGCTCCTTCCCCAAGATGACCACCAACACCAGCCCCCCTAAAGAGCCGCACAGAAGCTCTCAACAGCCCGCCAGGACCCCCAGCTGTCCCCATCCCTCCGCAGAGCTTTCCCACCCTCCACGAGACCCCCTGGTTCCCTGCACGGGCCGTGGGTTAGAGTGCCAGAGCCTGGCAGCGGCACGCTAACTGGAATTTGCACTGGGAGCTGCTTTAACCCTTTTATTAAGGCTGGTATTATAGTGTGGGTGTGTGCCTGTGTTAAGTCTTTCACTGCAACATTGTTTATTCCTTGCCTATGTTCAAGTAAGGAAGGGAGTGTGCTCAAGCCTGTGTTACCTTTTCCTCTGCCAGCAGTTGCTGCTCTTGTTTCAAACCTTTAAGAAGCCTAGACATTCACTCTAGGTCAACAACTCCCTGTGTTTATCTCACATTCAGTGGCAGCAATTCTTGAGCAAAAGGGTGACCATTGGCTTTCAGCCTCAGGATGCCTTAAATAGCTTGCACATTTGGTGGAACAACGCGGTATTCCAAAAGGAATCTCTTCTCTAGTTAATCCAGCAGCCATTCCTGGCCACTCACCAGAGAGACAAGGAACCTTTGCAACATGCCTGTATCAAAACCTTTAAGTCCCCTTTATTGCAGCCAGCCAGATCTTAAAGAAACCCCAATTGCAGGAGCAGAATCTCAGTACACAGGTGGGAGCGGCTTTGAAAGAGCCGATCAACAAAAACCAGGATTTCCAATTAGCACGGAGGAATAGGCGATAGAAGCCCTACCTCTACGAGTCAGCTCAGAAGGCAGAGAGAATCACTTGAACCCCTGCCCTCTGACCAGCCTGAGGAAAAAGGTTCAAGAGATGAACAGATTCCAAGTACGCCTTCAGAGTAATACACACCCACGAAGCATCTTGGAAGGAGAAAGGACTACTACCAGCTCAAGGAAAACAGATAAGGCATTCTGAGGCAATCTTGAAGTTGCTGGAGGCAGTACTACTACCTCAAGAGGTTGCCATTAGGCAGTGCCAAGGACATCAGAAAGGAGAAACAGAGCCCAAGAGAGGTGACGGCTTGGCTGACCAGGCTGCAAAAAGAGGAGCAGAACAAAGCCGTGCTGAGATTCAGGCAGTGATTCGGGAAGGTAAGGAACAATATGACAATGATATGACCTGTATTCTCAGAAAGATCTAGAATTAGCAAAGAATCTGTAAGCAGAACAAAACCATCATGTTTTTGCCACTCCTCAGGGAGAGGCGCTTATGCCTGAAAGAGCATTATGAAAATGAATTAAGGATGGACATAATCCAGTATACACTGGGAAGGGGATGCCTTACTTAATTACTTGATAAGGACAACAGTAAGATGCAACGTGTACTCTGGTGTAAAGCAGGCAAACCAAGGCTGTGAAATAACATGTCAGAAAGCAATCTGCAAACTAGGGCTAGCGCTGAGCTTGGCACAATAGCCAAGGGACAAGACCCTCCCTGGACTACACTGGCAAAATGGCTTTTCTGAGTTGCCAAGGAAAGGGGGGTGTGAAAGGACCTCTTAGTATTAACTGATACCTTCTCAGCGTGACCCGAGGCATTCCCAGCTCAAACAAATAAAGCCAAAGAATTCCGCAACATTTTGTTAAACAACATAACACCCCGGTCCAGAGCGCTTTTAGACATCTCCTCCGATCGAGTAGCGCATTTCCTAGCAAATATTGCACAGCAGTTTTGCAGCAATCTCCCGAATCAAGTGGCCCCTACACATGCTGTGTTTGCCTCAGGCCAGTGGCCAGGTGGAAAAGATGAATTATCTGATACAGCAGCAGATAGTCAAAAATGGACAAGAGGCCAGCACACCTTGGCCCCTAGCTTTGGCTTCATTGCAGATTTGAGTAAGATCAAGAACTAAAGCAAAGCTGAACGCCTTTGAAAGGCTGTCTGGAACACCAGATCAGCGTAAGTATCAAGGGGAAGATACTGTCTGGGTTGCAGAGGGGTATCTCCAGGACTATGTTGTCCAGCTAACACAACAGCTGCAGCAAAGTAATCAACACATCTCGAGCACATGAGCAAGAGGATGCTCCTCACCCCAAATCCAGCCTGGGGACCAGATATACGTAAAATCCCCCGAGGGAAACTGTCTTATGGCAAAATGGAAAGAACTCTATTTGACACTTTTAATCACTTCTACAGCCTTTAAAGCTGAAAGCGTTAACCTCCTGCATACCTTATTCCGGAATCAAAAGACATCTGCCAAAGGCAAGTGGAGTCCAAAATCCGACCTGAGAAAGAACAGCAGAAACCAAGATGTGTTTCACATGATCGCCGTCTTCCTGGTACTCCTAATCAGAATGCAAGCCACAGTCACAGGTGACTGTCACTACCATCAAGATCTCCTTGGCCTGCAAGATCCTGGTGGATGGAACACTCCAAGACATTCAGGACCTAGGGAGCTAAACGGGATTAAAAAGGTGAAAACACTTTGTGCCATTTTAAGGATTAATGACGAGCCGCTGAAGACTGGGGAAGACCTGACTCGGAGCCCGCCTTGCTTGTCCCACCTGAAAGTAACATGTCGATGGCTTATAAATTTGAAACTCACAGACCTCTTGTAGATGAGATTACTGCAGTGGCCGCGCGCATCTGTGACCTTTGTAACAAGCAGGGTGCGAATTCCTTTCCGTGTGATTCCTATCAGGATTTTGGCACTATGCAAATTCAAACGGGAGACTCTAACCTAGTGCACCATAGTCCCCTTCTTCTGTGAGGCCTAGGTGGGAAGACCATCATCATGTAGAGATCCAGTAACTGAGCCCAGCAGGAATCCCACCCTAGAAACACTGTTTCCAACAGCCAACTCTTGTGCAACTAGAGGAATGAATGGCACTGGCCCTGCGCTTAGCACATGGAACAGGTCCCATAGAAGATGCGCTTTTGAGAAATGAATTTCATTCTTGGGCTATTGCAGGCCATCAGGAATATTAACCAATCAAGTTGGAGGGGTAGCTGGGAACGTAATCATCCTTTGAGAGTATATTGTGCCCAAATCCATGGCCACGTGATGGTGACCCAGACCTGCATGCAATCCTGATAGCACAGCTACGTCCGTGAATGGCCTGAGGTACTCAGAAGACTCAACTATTTGTACCGGGAGCTTGAGTAAAGTAAGTATCCTTTGTAATCCTACCAGGGGCCAGTGCAAAGTTCCTGGAGGTATGAGAAAGGCTTGCCTAAAGGCAGGCAACGTCACTGAAGAAGCCACAGTTGCATGCCTTGGGTACTTGAGAAAGGGCCAACCTTGTCCCGTCCCCCAGCATGGGAGCCTTGCCCTCCTTGTCCCCAGGCAGCCCAGCCTGGGCACCTGGGCAGTGTCCCCGCCCTGCCGCTGAGGCTTCTGTCAGAGGCCTGGGAGAGGCTTTGGGGAAGTGCCAAAACAGCCGCGTGTCAGGAACGAGGCTACTGGCCAGGGGCTGCTCATGGCCTCTGACACCCAGTTCCTCAGGGCTTCCCAGCACAGCACCTCAGCTGCCTCCTGCCCCCTTGTAGCCTCCTGGCACCCACTCCCTCAGGCATCCCCCCTCGTGCCTTCCCACTGCCTTGTCCCATCAGGGCCCCCACAGCCCCTCATCCCTTCACGGCCTGCCAGCGCCCCGGCCGCTCAGGGTCTCCCCCAGCCCCGCCAACCTGCCCGGCAGCAGTGCTGCAGCCCCACAGGAGCTCCAGAGGAGCCTGAGCAAGAGGCACCACGGAGCTCTCAGCAATGCAGAGAGCAACCCCCGGGCAGGAGGACACCGATGGTGGTTCCTGGCTGGGACGGGGGTCGTGGCCATCTCCAGGCAGCGGTCTCGCAGGGATCCCCGCAGCTCCGGCCCCTGCCCACCCCCTCCGCCGCCAGCACAAAGGCTTCATCGGAAGCACCCAAGGCTAAGGGGCATCTGGCAGTTTTCCCTGCAACACTGCATGCCTGGGCAGCTTGCTGAGCACAAGCACCCTTCTCTCCCTCTTCCCCGATGCCCTGCAAAGCCTGGGCAGCACAAGACAACTCCTGGCAGTCTGTCTATTCTAACACATCCTATATTTCTATAATAGCATCAAACAAAATGGAGAAAAAAATGAAGGAAAAGAAAAATCCCTGCTGGCTCTGCTGGCCCCACCAGACAGAGCCTACCAAATCAGCTCTCTGCAGAGACCCAGCAGCACAGCCAGGCACTGCCGCACAGACAAGGTCGTCTCTTGCATGCCCTGTGGAATTGGTCTTGCACCCTCCACAATGCGGAGTAGGGAGCTCTCTGAACTGCCTGGAGGACGAACGCTGTTTCAATTGCCAGGTTTCTAATGGCAGGGCTGCTGTCGTATGCCATGACTTCCAGGGCTGGAAGAGAGAGGAACAGAGGCACGGTCAGGTCCCAGATCTGCGGGGACCTGAGGAGACTCCTGTGCCAGGGCTATCCCAGCTCACACCAGTCTTGGCCAGGACGGAACAGGGACCAATGGGACCAACCCAAAACTGCTGGCCACAAATCCCCCAAGTGCCCCTGAATTCTCGGAGTGCTCTGCCCATGCCACCCATCCGCACAGGGAGCAGAGCCCTCCGCAGCTGGGGCAGAGCTCGCAGCTCCTGCTGCCAGCCCCCGCTGACAGCGCGCTGCCATCACTCACCCTCACAGATGAGCTGGAGCTCTTCCTCCTGCCCCCTCAGGTACTGTCCGGCCATCCCTGGGAACACAGAGCCTGTCAAGGGCTGCGCCCAGCAGCGCAGCTCCCTGCCAGCGGCACTGCCGGCCCTGTGGCCACTCGCCCTCCTGGACCGGCAGGGCTCAGCCCGGGCCCTCGCAGCATCCTGATGCCCAAGGGCACGGCTGCGAGAGGGAGGCAGAAGCTCTGAGGGCAACCAGGGCTCCACGGTGCCGGGCCCAGATGGCGCTGCCGGGGCAGCAGCCAGGGCTGGGGACAAGCTGGGCTGGGCGGGGTGGGGAGGGACCCCTGGCTGGTGGCTCACCGATGAACCTGATGGCCGCCTCTCGCAGGGGTTCCTGGGGGCTCTGCAGATAGGGCAGCGCCTGGCGCAGGTGCTCGGTCACTCGGCTGCTGTCCTGTGCTAGCTGGAGAGAGCGGTGGGAGGGAAGGGAAGGAAAGGCTGGGACCCCGGGCTCTGCCCCTTTGGCAGGGACTGCCCTGAGGCGCCGGCCAGCAGCCGCCGGCACTGGGCTCTGCAGGTGGCTGCAGGCCGGGTGCTGCCCGGGGAGCCGTGGTGCCGCCCTTCCCCACAGCCCCGCTGGGCCGGGGCTCCGTTGGCACCCGGCTTGGGGCCGCAGGAGCCTGGAGAAGAGCCCGTGAGGCCCCTGGGTGCAGCACTGGGCGCGGCCACAGCTGCCAGCCCCACACAGTGAGCACCGCGCTCAGGGGGCTTCTCCAGCCTGAGCCTGGATATTCCAGGCCATCCTTACCAGTCCTTCGCCAAACCTCCATGTCTCATCCACCTGCAGCATCTGCTCAATATCCCTCCTCTTCAGGAATCTTGCCGAACAATGCAGTGTTTCCCGAGAGGCCTGGCGAGCAGCAGAGACGTGGAGGTGGCACCGCAGTTCCGGGCACAGGACCCGCCTCCCTGTGCCAAGGCCTGGGGGAGGAGGCTGCAGCCCGGGAGGTGCCTGGGCAGGAGGCAGCCGAGCCCCTGCCAGGGGAACAGCAGCAGCCCACGATTCCTCACCTGTGCCACACTCGGATTCTCATCATGGCAATGGAAAGAGAGTGGGAACAGGCTCCGGCGCACAAGGGACTTCAGGGCCTTTCTTTCCTCTTCTAATAATAAATCCATCATCTCTTGAAAGACAGTCATGGAACACAGCTGCACCTGGCTGTCATCCTGTATGAAAGGAAGGTAAAAAGACCGAAGCCTTGGTTCCTTCTGGCACCGGTGTTGAAATCCACAGGGCAGCGAGTGTCGGGGCAGCACTCAGTGGCCGTGGCTGGGGGCCCAGAGCCTTACGCTGTCGAAGAGTGGCAGGAGCGCCTCAGCCAGCTGCAGGGCCATGGGGCTGGCTATAGGAGCACCAGCGTAGCGGAACAAATATCTGAGGAGGACGACGGTCACCCTGAGCACGTCGCTCTCATTTTCCTGCAGGAGCTCCACAAGGCTTTCAGTCAGGCCCCACATTTTTTTTGCCTGTGTGGAAGACAACTCTATGATAAAGGCCACCCTGGTGCCGCAGGGCCTGGAGGCCAAAGGCCTCAGGCCCCAGGAACTGGGGCAGCTGAACCGGGCGGCAGGAGAGCCTGGGAGCAGCTGCCTGAGCACCTGCAGCACAGCCATGCCCAAGCCACTGCATTCCCCAGCCTCACGCTGCTGGCAGGGCTTCAGCAGCTGCTCCCTTCTCACCATGGGGGGATTCTTGCACAGCGCTAAGAGGCCTCTGAGCGCCAGGCGACGCCTCTCCCTGCACTCGCTCTGCAGCTTCTTGGACATGATCTCCAGGAGGACGGCCTCGTATTTAGTCACGTCCAAGCACTCAAAGACCTGAAAGGCACAGGGCATTGACAGGGGACTGGGATGGCAAGAGCCCAGAAGCGAACAGGGCCGAGCCCAGACTGCAGCCCAGGGCACGGGCACCGTCCCAGGCAGCTGTGGCTGCAAGAGGGCAGAGAGCTTGGAGGCAGCTCAGTGCTGGCTATCAGGCTCACCTCTACAAGGATTGCCAGGGCAGGCAGATCCCAGAATGGCCTCTCCATGCTGAACAGCTTAAGCAGGTACAATGCAATGCCAGAACACAAGGGTACGGATGAACGGCGCATGACTCTGAGAGGAGGAAAAAGGAACCAGGGCCTGAGTCAGGGGGACAGAGCTCTCCCAGGACTGACTCACACAGTTCTCCTCTTTCCCCACCATTCCTTTAGGGGATCTGGAACATTTGGGAGGTGGCTCCTTTTGGGCACCCTCCTCTCCCAGCCTTTCCCAGTCTGCTTGGCCATCCCTCGGTGACAAGGCCCTGTGGCCCATGACCACAGGGACTGTGTGGGGCACCCCGGGCACAGAGCACAAATGCTGGGGGCAGTGGGGAGCAGGGGATCTCACCTGGCCAGCAGACCCACGGCATAGTGGTGGGTGTCAGCACACAGCAGTGTGTCCCAGCCACGCTTGCGTTCCATTTCCATGACCACATTCTCACATTGCAGTTGGCAGAGCAGGGACTTGAGGGTCTGCACTGCAAACCTGTGTGCAGAGCAAAGCTCAGGTCACGCTGGGAGCATTGGCTTCTGCCCTGGGGACACAGCAGGGACAGAAGGAGTGGGATGGAGAACCTGCTGGGGCTGCTGGCAAGGCCGTGTTCTTCCTGGCATGCCTTCCAGAAGTCATTGACCTCCTCCGCTGCATCCAGAGTGCTGAGAAGCACTTGGAAGAGGAGGTGCACAAACAGGTGGCTGAAATACACCGTCACTATATGCGGGCAGCTGGGCTCCTGGAGGATCTTCCACATCACCAGAGTGGCCTGCAAAGGACAAAGCACCCCGAGACAGCGCTCAGTGCCCAGGTGGGCGTGCGGCAGGGCCCGAGCGTGGCAGGGAGAAGCCAGGGGAGACACAGGGGGAGCATGGGGCCTGGTGGCCCTGAAGCTGCCCTTAGGCCAGGATTCAGCCCAGCACCTCTGGCAGGGAGATGCAGTGGGAGAAAGAGGGTGGAGAGCTGCTGGAGAGGCTGCCTTGGCGTGAGCAAAGGCCAGTTCCAGAAACTCACAGCCAGGGCAAAGACACGCGTTCTGTCCCCATGGGAGGTGCATGTGCTGCGCTCTGGCCAGGTCCCCAGCACATCTAGGAGTCTCAGCTGCGCCAACTCTGCAGTCGCGGCCGAGCACAAGATTGTCTTCCACATGGTCATAGCGGGTCTACGGGACCAGAGCTCTGTCTCAGGTCGGTTTCAGGCACAGCACCATGGCCTGGGCAGCAGCAGGGAGCTGAGCTGGCTGCCAGCTCTACCTCTGCCCACTGCCCCTCAGTGGCAGCAGCCAGGCAGCCCCGCCCCGTGGGGACAGGACCCTGAGGGGCAGGGAGGGAGCATGGCAGCAGGCTCGGGGGCTGACATGCCAGGGCTGGGAACCCTGGAACTCTCTGTTGGTCAGACAGTGGAACAGGCTGTACAGGGTGAGGGGCTGGTGAGCCCTGGGCCCTCTGGGCAGGTGCGCCCCATACCTGTCACACGATGGGGCCACACGCAGGAGACTCATCACCACATCGGTGGGATGTGCCTCGGCGAGATGCAGCAGGGTCTTGTCCAGCCTGTGCTCAGCCAGCTGATTTGTCAGGAGCCACTGGTGGATGTACGTCACCATGGCAGGCACCTGAAGAAGGCACAGGGAGACTTGGAATGCTGCCAGAGGGAGTAATGTCCCCAGCTTCCCCAGAGAAGTGTATCCCTTCCCAGCACAGTGCGATGGCCTCAAGGGCTTCCAGGGACCAGCAGGCCCCAGTGGCTTGAGAGGCCAAGCAATTCCTGGGAGGATCAAACCCTGGCCACAGGCTGCTTACTTGTTTTGGACTGGGTAAATCCTCTTCTTCAAGCATATCCAGCTTGACAACACTGGTGTTGGTGCTGTAGACGTCACGGTTGTCCATGGACCCAGTGGCCATGGCGCTGGTCTCTTCCTGCCAAATGCATTTGATGAATTTGTAAATCTGGGAGGGGAGTGAAGGGCAGGAAGAGACAGATATTCCATGGAGTGCTCCAAGTGCTGTGCTGGGCGGAGGAGTGACAGCAGGCCCAACCCAGGTGGGGATGGCTGCATGTACCTGCACGGTTGTGTGGAAGCGACCAAGGGCGGGGTCCTGCCCTTGTGTCCAGTCCATGGCTCCACCTGGCAAAGAGCGAGCACAGCCAGAGCTGAGGGGCTGCAGGTGAGGCCGGAGAACACAGCCCAGCCCTGCACTCCCCAGGCAGGGAAAGCCCCGGGATGCCCCAGGGGATGGAGCATGGCTGCTGCGGGATGTCTGGCTGACCCCTCTTCTATCCTGTCCCTGAGCATGTCGCCAGGGGATGGCATGGCATGGCATGGCATGGCATGGCATGGCATGGCATGGCATGGCATGGCATGGCATGGGCCCAAACTAGAAGCAGCCATCAGCCCTGTTGCCCAGCCGTGCCACTCACCATCCTGCATTGGCTGGAACGGCTCTGACTCTCCAGGCTGTTGAGCTGGGTCAACACTGGTGCCTCTCCTTTTTATTCCCCTGAACACTTTGAACAGATTGAGAAATCTGCCCGCCATGCCAGACTTTGGTCTTGGGGGCACCTTCTAGGGAGATGCCTCAGGAAAGCCGAGAGGCAAGAAGTCCTGCAGTGCGGCCTCGAGGTCACCTGCAGGAATAGCACTTCGGAAAAGCTCCGGGTCAGAGACGAACGAGCGGGCTGTGCGGGGGCTCCTCACAGCACCGCTCTGGCGCGTCCTGTCCCGTCGATTGCTCCGAGCACTGTGGCGTGGCCTTGTCACCGCCAGCTCCTATGTCACCCCATGTCACAAAGGGTCCTTTGACACCCTGTCCTGCTCCATGCCATGGTGACCATGCTGCACCGTCTCACAAAGGGCCCTTGCACTCACTGCCACCTGCCCTGGGGCTGCCACCAGCCCACCCAAATTGGCCCACCTGGAAGGAATCCCTTGTCCCATGTGTCTAGGTCTACCCGACAGGAATGTTAGGAGTGTCTGGAATCTTAAGCAAACGCTGCCCTGCTCTGTGGGCTCAGGGCATTTAAGAATCCTCCATTCAGGAAAGTTTTCCTTCCCAATTGCTCAACTCAAGTACTTGCAAAAAGCTACAAACTTCCCAAATTCTCTGGCATGGCCTGAGAATGGCATCTGAGATTTGGAAGTCGGCAAATGCCATCTCCAAGCTGCAAGTCGCTTGCCTTAACATCGTCCCTTGAGAGTCACCTTGAAAAACAACACTACACAACAGCAAAACAAAGGCCGTTCTTTGGATTGCAAATGGCTTTCAATAAAGAGATGATAACATCATAGTTCTGTGAAGGAATAAAAGCTCACCAGGCATGAAAATCCACTCAGTGGTCAAAGGTTAGCCTAAACGAAGGACTAGATTGCAAATCGGCTAATCCTTCTCCTGGTACAGATAGCAAAGGGGCTCATAAAGTACAGCTGTCCCCTCTTCTTCCCTGCGGGACAATCAGGCCCACCAAGAGGAAAAATCACAGCTCTTCCTTCTGCCCTCCACAGCCAAAGCTGTGCCAAACCACAGATGCTGCCTTCAAACACACTCAAATTGCAGCCTAGACCTCTCACCTTCCAGACAGCTCCTTCCCCAAGATGACCACCAACACCAGCCCCCCTAAAGAGCCGCACAGAAGCTCTCAACAGCCCGCCAGGACCCCCAGCTGTCCCCATCCCTCCGCAGAGCTTTCCCACCCTCCACGAGACCCCCTGGTTCCCTGCACGGGCCGTGGGTTAGAGTGCCAGAGCCTGGCAGCGGCACGCTAACTGGAATTTGCACTGGGAGCTGCTTTAACCCTTTTATTAAGGCTGGTATTATAGTGTGGGTGTGTGCCTGTGTTAAGTCTTTCACTGCAACATTGTTTATTCCTTGCCTATGTTCAAGTAAGGAAGGGAGTGTGCTCAAGCCTGTGTTACCTTTTCCTCTGCCAGCAGTTGCTGCTCTTGTTTCAAACCTTTAAGAAGCCTAGACATTCACTCTAGGTCAACAACTCCCTGTGTTTATCTCACATTCAGTGGCAGCAATTCTTGAGCAAAAGGGTGACCATTGGCTTTCAGCCTCAGGATGCCTTAAATAGCTTGCACATTTGGTGGAACAACGCGGTATTCCAAAAGGAATCTCTTCTCTAGTTAATCCAGCAGCCATTCCTGGCCACTCACCAGAGAGACAAGGAACCTTTGCAACATGCCTGTATCAAAACCTTTAAGTCCCCTTTATTGCAGCCAGCCAGATCTTAAAGAAACCCCAATTGCAGGAGCAGAATCTCAGTACACAGGTGGGAGCGGCTTTGAAAGAGCCGATCAACAAAAACCAGGATTTCCAATTAGCACGGAGGAATAGGCGATAGAAGCCCTACCTCTACGAGTCAGCTCAGAAGGCAGAGAGAATCACTTGAACCCCTGCCCTCTGACCAGCCTGAGGAAAAAGGTTCAAGAGATGAACAGATTCCAAGTACGCCTTCAGAGTAATACACACCCACGAAGCATCTTGGAAGGAGAAAGGACTACTACCAGCTCAAGGAAAACAGATAAGGCATTCTGAGGCAATCTTGAAGTTGCTGGAGGCAGTACTACTACCTCAAGAGGTTGCCATTAGGCAGTGCCAAGGACATCAGAAAGGAGAAACAGAGCCCAAGAGAGGTGACGGCTTGGCTGACCAGGCTGCAAAAAGAGGAGCAGAACAAAGCCGTGCTGAGATTCAGGCAGTGATTCGGGAAGGTAAGGAACAATATGACAATGATATGACCTGTATTCTCAGAAAGATCTAGAATTAGCAAAGAATCTGTAAGCAGAACAAAACCATCATGTTTTTGCCACTCCTCAGGGAGAGGCGCTTATGCCTGAAAGAGCATTATGAAAATGAATTAAGGATGGACATAATCCAGTATACACTGGGAAGGGGATGCCTTACTTAATTACTTGATAAGGACAACAGTAAGATGCAACGTGTACTCTGGTGTAAAGCAGGCAAACCAAGGCTGTGAAATAACATGTCAGAAAGCAATCTGCAAACTAGGGCTAGCGCTGAGCTTGGCACAATAGCCAAGGGACAAGACCCTCCCTGGACTACACTGGCAAAATGGCTTTTCTGAGTTGCCAAGGAAAGGGGGGTGTGAAAGGACCTCTTAGTATTAACTGATACCTTCTCAGCGTGACCCGAGGCATTCCCAGCTCAAACAAATAAAGCCAAAGAATTCCGCAACATTTTGTTAAACAACATAACACCCCGGTCCAGAGCGCTTTTAGACATCTCCTCCGATCGAGTAGCGCATTTCCTAGCAAATATTGCACAGCAGTTTTGCAGCAATCTCCCGAATCAAGTGGCCCCTACACATGCTGTGTTTGCCTCAGGCCAGTGGCCAGGTGGAAAACATGAATTATCTGATACAGCAGCAGATAGTCAAAAATGGACAAGAGGCCAGCACACCTTGGCCCCTAGCTTTGGCTTCATTGCAGATTTGAGTAAGATCAAGAACTAAAGCAAAGCTGAACGCCTTTGAAAGACTGTCTGGAACACCAGATCAGCGTAAGTATCAAGGGGAAGATACTGTCTGGGTTGCAGAGGGGTATCTCCAGGACTATGTTGTCCAGCTGACACAACAGCTGCAGCAAAGTAATCAACACATCTCGAGCACATGAGCAAGAGGATGCTCCTCACCCCAAATCCAGCCTGGGGACCAGATATACGTAAAATCCCCCGAGGGAAACTGTCTTATGGCAAAATGGAAAGAACTCTATTTGATACTTTTAATCACTTCTACAGCCTTTAAAGCTGAAAGCGTTAACCTCCTGCATACCTTATTCCGGAATCAAAAGACATCTGCCAAAGGCAAGTGGAGTCCAAAATCCGACCTGAGAAAGAACAGCAGAAACCAAGATGTGTTTCACATGATCGCCGTCTTCCTGGTACTCCTAATCAGAATGCAAGCCACAGTCACAGGTGACTGTCACTACCATCAAGATCTCCTTGGCCTGCAAGATCCTGGTGGATGGAACACTCCAAGACATTCAGGACCTAGGGAGCTAAACGGGATTAAAAAGGTGAAAACACTTTGTGCCATTTTAAGGATTAATGACGAGCCGCTGAAGACTGGGGAAGACCTGACTCGGAGCCCGCCTTGCTTGTCCCACCTGAAAGTAACATGTCGATGGCTTATAAATTTGAAACTCACAGACCTCTTGTAGATGAGATTACTGCAGTGGCCGCGCGCATCTGTGACCTTTGTAACAAGCAGGGTGCGAATTCCTTTCCGTGTGATTCCTATCAGGATTTTGGCACTATGCAAATTCAAACGGGAGACTCTAACCTAGTGCACCATAGTCCCCTTCTTCTGTGAGGCCTAGGTGGGAAGACCATCATCATGTAGAGATCCAGTAACTGAGCCCAGCAGGAATCCCACCCTAGAAACACTGTTTCCAACAGCCAACTCTTGTGCAACTAGAGGAATGAATGGCACTGGCCCTGCGCTTAGCACATGGGAACAGGTCCCATAGAAGATGCGCTTTTGAGAAATGAATTTCATTCTTGGGCTATTGCAGGCCATCAGGAATATTAACCAATCAAGTTGGAGGGGTAGCCGGGAACGTAATCATCCGATGAGAGTATATCGCGCCCAATTCCCTGACCACATGTTGGTGACCCAGACCTGCCCGCAATCCTGATAGCACAGCTACGTCCGTGAATGGCCTGAGGTACTCAGAAGACTCAACTATTTGTACCGGGAGCTTGAGTAAAGTAAGTATCCTTTGTAATCCTACCAGTGCAAAGTTCCTGGAGGTATCAGAAAGGCTTGCCTAAAGGCAGGCAACGTCACTGAAGAAGCCACAGTTGCATGCCTTGGGTACTTGAGAAAGGGCCAACCTTGTCCCGTCCCCCAGCATGGGAGCCTTGCCCTCCTTGTCCCCAGGCAGCCCAGCCTGGGCACCTGGGCAGTGTCCCCGCCCTGCCGCTGAGGCTTCTGTCAGAGGCCTGGGAGAGGCTTTGGGGAAGTGCCAAAACAGCCGCGTGTCAGGAACGAGGCTACTGGCCAGGGGCTGCTCATGGCCTCTGACACCCAGTTCCTCAGGGCTTCCCAGCACAGCACCTCAGCTGCCTCCTGCCCCCTTGTAGCCTCCTGGCACCCACTCCCTCAGGCATCCCCCCTCGTGCCTTCCCACTGCCTTGTCCCATCAGGGCCTCCACAGCCCCTCATCCCTTCATGGCCTGCCAGCGCCCCGGCCGCTCAGGGTCTCCCCCAGCCCCGCCAACCTGCCCGGCAGCAGTGCTGCAGCCCCACAGGTGCTCCAGAGGAGCCCGAGCAAGAGGCACCACGGAGCTCTCAGCAATGCAGAGAGCAACCCCCGGGCAGGAGGACACCGATGGTGGTTCCTGGCTGGGACGGGGGTCGTGGCCATCTCCAGGCAGCGGTCTCGCAGGGATCCCCGCAGCTCCGGCCCCTGCCCACCCGCTCTGTCGCCAGCACAAAGGCTTCAGCGGAAGCACCCAAGGCTAAGGGGCATCTGGCAGATTTCCCTGCAACACTGCAAGCCTGGGCAGCTTGCTGAGCACAAGCACCCTTCTCTCCCTCTTCCCCGATGCCCTGCAAAGCCTGGGCAGCAAAAGAAAACTCCTGGCAGTCTGTCTATTCTAACACATCCTATATTTCTATAATAGCATCAAACAAAATGGAGAAAAAAATGAAGGAAAAGAAAAATCCCTGCTGGCTCTGCTGGCCCCACCAGACAGAGCCTACCAAATCAGCTCTCTGCAGAGACCCAGCAGCACAGCCAGGCACTGCCGCACAGACAAGGTCGTCTCTTGCATGCCCTGTGGAATTGGTCTTGCACCCTCCACAATGCGGAGTAGGGAGCTCTCTGAACTGCCCGGAGGACGAACGCTGTTTCAATTGCCAGGTTTCTAATGGCAGGGCTGCTGTCGTATGCCATGACTTCCAGGGCTGGAAGAGAGTGGAACAGAGGCACGGTCAGGTCCCAGATCTGTGGAGACCTGAGGAGACTCCTGTGCCAGGGCTATCCCAGCTCACACCAGTCTTGGCCAGGATGGAACCAATGGGACCAATGGGACCAACCCAAAGCTGCTGGCCACAAATCCCCCAAGTGCCCCTGAATTCTCGGAGTGCTCTGCCCACGCCACCCATCCGCACAGGGAGCAGAGCCCTCCGCAGCTGGGGCAGAGCTCGCAGCTCCTCCTGCCAGCCCCCGCTGACAGCGCGCTGCCATCACTCACCCTCACAGATGAGCTGGAGCTCTTCCTCCTGCCCCCTCAGGTACTGTCCGGCCATCCCTGGGAACACAGAGCCTGTCAAGGGCTGCCCCCTGCAGCACAGCTCCCTGCCAGCGGCACTACCAGCCCTGTGGCCACTCGCCCTCCTGGACCGGCAGGGCTCAGCCCGGGCCCTCGCAGCATCGTGATGCCCAAGGGCACGGCTGCGAGAGGGAGGCAGAAGCTCCGAGGGCAACTGGGGCTCCACGGCGCCGGGCCCAGATGGCGCTGCCGGGGCAGCAGCCAGGGCTGGGGACAAGCTGGGCTGGGCGGGGTGGGGAGGGACCCCTGGCTGGTGGCTCACCGATGAACCTGATGGCCGCCTCTCGCAGGGGTTCCTGGGGGCTCTGCAGATAGGGCAGCGCCTGGCGCAGGTGCTCGGTCACTCGGCTGCTGTCCTGTGCTAGCTGGAGAGAGCGGTGGGAGGGAAGGGAAGGAAGGGAAGGAAAGGCTGGGATCCCGAGATCTGCCCCTTTGGCAGGCACTGCCCTGAGGCGCCGGCCAGCAGCCGCCGGCACTGGGCTCTGCAGGTGGCTGCAGGCCGGGTGCTGCCCGGGGAGCCGTGGTGCCGCCCTTCCCCACAGCCCCGCTGGGCCGGGGCTCCGTTGGCACCCGGCTTGGGGCCGCAGGAGCCTGGAGAAGAGCCCGTGCAGCCCCTGGGTGCAGCACTGGGCGCGGCCACAGCTGCCAGCCCCACACAGTGAGCACCGCGCTCAGGGGGCTTCTCCAGCCTGAGCCTGGATATTCCAGGCCATCCTTACCAGTCCTTCGCCAAACCTCCATGTCTCATCCACCTGCAGCATCTGCTCAATATCCCTCCTCTTCAGGAATCTTGCCGAACAATGCAGTGTTTCCCGAGAGGCCTGGCGAGCAGCAGAGACGTGGAGGTGGCACCGCAGTTCCGGGCACAGGACCCGCCTCCCTGTGCCAAGGCCTGGGGGAGGAGGCTGCAGCCCGGGAGGTGCCTGGGCAGGAGGCAGCCGAGCCCCTGCCAGGGGAACAGCGGCAGCCCACGATTCCTCACCTGTGCCACACTCGGATTCTCATCATGGCAATGGAAAGAGAGTGGGAACAGGCTCCGGCGCACAAGGGACTTCAGGGCCTTTCTTTCCTCTTCTAATAATAAATCCATCATCTCTTGAAAGACAGTCATGGAACACAGCTGCACCTGGCTGTCATCCTGTATGAAAGGAAGGTAAAAAGACCGAAGCCTTGGTTCCTTCTGGCACCGGTGTTGAAATCCACAGGGCAGCGAGCGTCAGGGCAGCACTCAGTGGCCGTGGCTGGGGGCCCAGAGCCTTACGCTGTCGAAGAGTGGCAGGAGCGCCTCAGACAGCTGCAGGGCCATGGGGCTGGCTATAGGAGCACCAGCGTAGCGGAACAAATATCTGAGGAGGACGACGGTCACCCTGAGCACGTCGCTCTCATTTTCCTGCAGGAGCTCCACAAGGCTTTCAGTCAGGCCCCACATTTTTTTTGCCTGTGTGGAAGACAACTCTATGAAAGGCCACCCTGGTGCCGCAGGGCCTGGAGGCCAAAGGCCTCAGGCCCCAGGAACTGGGGCAGCTGAACCGGGAGGCAGGAGAGCCTGGGAGCAGCTGCCTGAGCACCTGCAGCACAGCCATGCCCAAGCCACTGCATTCCCCAGCCTCACGCTGCTGGCAGGGCTTCAGCAGCTGCTCCCTTCTCACCATGGGGGGATTCTTGCACAGCGCTAAGAGGCCTCTGAGCGCCAGGCGACGCCTCTCCCTGCACTCGCTCTGCAGCTTCTTGGACATGATCTCCAGGAGGACGGCCTCGTATTTAGTCACGTCCAAGCACTCAAAGACCTGAAAGGCACAGGGCATTGACAGGGGACTGGGATGGCAAGAGCCCAGAAGCGAACAGGGCCGAGCCCAGACTGCAGCCCAGGGCACGGGCACCGTCCCAGGCAGCTGTGGCTGCAAGAGGGCAGAGAGCTTGGAGGCAGCTCAGTGCTGGCTATCAGGCTCACCTCTACAAGGATTGCCAGGGCAGGCAGATCCCAGAATGGCCTCTCCATGCTGAACAGCTTAAGCAGGTACAATGCAATGCCAGAACACAAGGGTACGGATGAACGGCGCATGACTCTGAGAGGAGGAAAAAGGAACCAGGGCCTGAGTCAGGGGGACAGAGCTCTCCCAGGACTGACTCACACAGTTCTCCTCTTTCCCCACCATTCCTTTAGGGGATCTGGAACATTTGGGAGGTGGCTCCTTTTGGGCACCCTCCTCTCCCAGCCTTTCCCAGTCTGCTTGGCCATCCCTCGGTGACAAGGCCCTGTGGCCCATGACCACAGGGACTGTGTGGGGCACCCCGGGCACAGAGCACAAATGCTGGGGGCAGTGGGGAGCAGGGGATCTCACCTGGCCAGCAGACCCACGGCATAGTGGTGGGTGTCAGCACACAGCAGTGTGTCCCAGCCACGCTTGCGTTCCATTTCCATGACCACATTCTCACATTGCAGTTGGCAGAGCAGGGACTTGAGGGTCTGCACTGCAAACCTGTGTGCAGAGCAAAGCTCAGGTCACGCTGGGAGCATTGGCTTCTGCCCTGGGGACACAGCAGGGACAGAAGGAGTGGGATGGAGAACCTGCTGGGGCTGCTGGCAAGGCCGTGTTCTTCCTGGCATGCCTTCCAGAAGTCATTGACCTCCTCCGCTGCATCCAGAGTGCTGAGAAGCACTTGGAAGAGGAGGTGCACAAACAGGTGGCTGAAATACACCGTCACTATATGCGGGCAGCTGGGCTCCTGGAGGATCTTCCACATCACCAGAGTGGCCTGCAAAGGACAAAGCACCCCGAGACAGCGCTCAGTGCCCAGGTGGGCGTGCGGCAGGGCCCGAGCGTGGCAGGGAGAAGCCAGGGGAGACACAGGGGGAGCATGGGGCCTGGTGGCCCTGAAGCTGCCCTTAGGCCAGGATTCAGCCCAGCACCTCTGGCAGGGAGATGCAGTGGGAGAAAGAGGGTGGAGAGCTGCTGGAGAGGCTGCCTTGGCGTGAGCAAAGGCCAGTTCCAGAAACTCACAGCCAGGGCAAAGACACGCGTTCTGTCCCCATGGGAGGTGCATGTGCTGCGCTCTGGCCAGGTCCCCAGCACATCTAGGAGTCTCAGCTGCGCCAACTCTGCAGTCGCGGCCGAGCACAAGATTGTCTTCCACATGGTCATAGCGGGTCTACGGGACCAGAGCTCTGTCTCAGGTCGGTTTCAGGCACAGCACCATGGCCTGGGCAGCAGCAGGGAGCTGAGCTGGCTGCCAGCTCTACCTCTGCCCACTGCCCCTCAGTGGCAGCAGCCAGGCAGCCCCGCCCCGTGGGGACAGGACCCTGAGGGGCAGGGAGGGAGCATGGCAGCAGGCTCGGGGGCTGACATGCCAGGGCTGGGAACCCTGGAACTCTCTGTTGGTCAGACAGTGGAACAGGCTGTACAGGGTGAGGGGCTGGTGAGCCCTGGGCCCTCTGGGCAGGTGCGCCCCATACCTGTCACACGATGGGGCCACACGCAGGAGACTCATCACCACATCGGTGGGATGTGCCTCGGCGAGATGCAGCAGGGTCTTGTCCAGCCTGTGCTCAGCCAGCTGATTTGTCAGGAGCCACTGGTGGATGTACGTCACCATGGCAGGCACCTGAAGAAGGCACAGGGAGACTTGGAATGCTGCCAGAGGGAGTAATGTCCCCAGCTTCCCCAGAGAAGTGTATCCCTTCCCAGCACAGTGCGATGGCCTCAAGGGCTTCCAGGGACCAGCAGGCCCCAGTGGCTTGAGAGGCCAAGCAATTCCTGGGAGGATCAAACCCTGGCCACAGGCTGCTTACTTGTTTTGGACTGGGTAAATCCTCTTCTTCAAGCATATCCAGCTTGACAACACTGGTGTTGGTGCTGTAGACGTCACGGTTGTCCATGGACCCAGTGGCCATGGCGCTGGTCTCTTCCTGCCAAATGCATTTGATGAATTTGTAAATCTGGGAGGGGAGTGAAGGGCAGGAAGAGACAGATATTCCATGGAGTGCTCCAAGTGCTGTGCTGGGCGGAGGAGTGACAGCAGGCCCAACCCAGGTGGGGATGGCTGCATGTACCTGCACGGTTGTGTGGAAGCGACCAAGGGCGGGGTCCTGCCCTTGTGTCCAGTCCATGGCTCCACCTGGCAAAGAGTGAGCACAGCCAGAGCTGAGGGGCTGCAGGTGAGGCCGGAGAACACAGCCCAGCCCTGCACTCCCCAGGCAGGGAAAGCCCCGGGATGCCCCAGGGGATGGAGCATGGCTGCTGCGGGATGTCTGGCTGACCCCTCTTCTATCCTGTCCCTGAGCATGTCGCCAGGGGATGGCATGGCATGGCATGGCATGGCATGGCATGGCATGGCATGGCATGGCATGGCATGGGCCCAAACTGGAAGCAGCCATCAGCCCTGTTGCCCAGCCGTGCCACTCACCATCCTGCATTGGCTGGAACGGCTCTGACTCTCCAGGCTGTTGAGCTGGGTCAACACTGGTGCCTCTCCTTTTTATTCCCCTGAACACTTTGAACAGATTGAGAAATCTGCCCGCCATGCCAGACTTTGGTCTTGGGGGCACCTTCTAGGGAGATGCCTCAGGAAAGCCGAGAGGCAAGAAGTCCTGCAGTGCGGCCTCGAGGTCACCTGCAGGAATAGCACTTCGGAAAAGCTCCGGGTCAGAGACGAACGAGCGGGCTGTGCGGGGGCTCCTCACAGCACCGCTCTGGCGCGTCCTGTCCCGTCGATTGCTCCGAGCACTGTGGCGTGGCCTTGTCACCGCCAGCTCCTATGTCACCCCATGTCACAAAGGGTCCTTTGACACCCTGTCCTGCTCCATGCCATGGTGACCATGCTGCACCGTCTCACAAAGGGCCCTTGCACTCACTGCCACCTGCCCTGGGGCTGCCACCAGCCCACCCAAATTGGCCCACCTGGAAGGAATCCCTTGTCCCATGTGTCTAGGTCTACCCGACAGGAATGTTAGGAGTGTCTGGAATCTTAAGCAAACGCTGCCCTGCTCTGTGGGCTCAGGGCATTTAAGAATCCTCCATTCAGGAAAGTTTTCCTTCCCAATTGCTCAACTCAAGTACTTGCAAAAAGCTACAAACTTCCCAAATTCTCTGGCATGGCCTGAGAATGGCATCTGAGATTTGGAAGTCGGCAAATGCCATCTCCAAGCTGCAAGTCGCTTGCCTTAACATCGTCCCTTGAGAGTCACCTTGAAAAACAACACTACACAACAGCAAAACAAAGGCCGTTCTTTGGATTGCAAATGGCTTTCAATAAAGAGATGATAACATCATAGTTCTGTGAAGGAATAAAAGCTCACCAGGCATGAAAATCCACTCAGTGGTCAAAGGTTAGCCTAAACGAAGGACTAGATTGCAAATCGGCTAATCCTTCTCCTGGTACAGATAGCAAAGGGGCTCATAAAGTACAGCTGTCCCCTCTTCTTCCCTGCGGGACAATCAGGCCCACCAAGAGGAAAAATCACAGCTCTTCCTTCTGCCCTCCACAGCCAAAGCTGTGCCAAACCACAGATGCTGCCTTCAAACACACTCAAATTGCAGCCTAGACCTCTCACCTTCCAGACAGCTCCTTCCCCAAGATGACCACCAACACCAGCCCCCCTAAAGAGCCGCACAGAAGCTCTCAACAGCCCGCCAGGACCCCCAGCTGTCCCCATCCCTCCGCAGAGCTTTCCCACCCTCCACGAGACCCCCTGGTTCCCTGCACGGGCCGTGGGTTAGAGTGCCAGAGCCTGGCAGCGGCACGCTAACTGGAATTTGCACTGGGAGCTGCTTTAAACGTTTTATTAAGGCTGGTATTATAGTGTGGGTGTGTGCCTGTGTTAAGTCTTTCACTGCAACATTGTTTATTCCTTGCCTATGTTCAAGTAAGGAAGGGAGTGTGCTCAAGCCTGTGTTACCTTTTCCTCTGCCAGCAGTTGCTGCTCTTGTTTCAAACCTTTAAGAAGCCTAGACATTCACTCTAGGTCAACAACTCCCTGTGTTTATCTCACATTCAGTGGCAGCAATTCTTGAGCAAAAGGGTGACCATTGGCTTTCAGCCTCAGGATGCCTTAAATAGCTTGCACATTTGGTGGAACAACGCGGTATTCCAAAAGGAATCTCTTCTCTAGTTAATCCAGCAGCCATTCCTGGCCACTCACCAGAGAGACAAGGAACCTTTGCAACATGCCTGTATCAAAACCTTTAAGTCCCCTTTATTGCAGCCAGCCAGATCTTAAAGAAACCCCAATTGCAGGAGCAGAATCTCAGTACACAGGTGGGAGCGGCTTTGAAAGAGCCGATCAACAAAAACCAGGATTTCCAATTAGCACGGAGGAATAGGCGATAGAAGCCCTACCTCTACGAGTCAGCTCAGAAGGCAGAGAGAATCACTTGAACCCCTGCCCTCTGACCAGCCTGAGGAAAAAGGTTCAAGAGATGAACAGATTCCAAGTACGCCTTCAGAGTAATACACACCCACGAAGCATCTTGGAAGGAGAAAGGACTACTACCAGCTCAAGGAAAACAGATAAGGCATTCTGAGGCAATCTTGAAGTTGCTGGAGGCAGTACTACTACCTCAAGAGGTTGCCATTAGGCAGTGCCAAGGACATCAGAAAGGAGAAACAGAGCCCAAGAGAGGTGACGGCTTGGCTGACCAGGCTGCAAAAAGAGGAGCAGAACAAAGCCGTGCTGAGATTCAGGCAGTGATTCGGGAAGGTAAGGAACAATATGACAATGATATGACCTGTATTCTCAGAAAGATCTAGAATTAGCAAAGAATCTGTAAGCAGAACAAAACCATCATGTTTTTGCCACTCCTCAGGGAGAGGCGCTTATGCCTGAAAGAGCATTATGAAAATGAATTAAGGATGGACATAATCCAGTATACACTGGGAAGGGGATGCCTTACTTAATTACTTGATAAGGACAACAGTAAGATGCAACGTGTACTCTGGTGTAAAGCAGGCAAACCAAGGCTGTGAAATAACATGTCAGAAAGCAATCTGCAAACTAGGGCTAGCGCTGAGCTTGGCACAATAGCCAAGGGACAAGACCCTCCCTGGACTACACTGGCAAAATGGCTTTTCTGAGTTGCCAAGGAAAGGGGGGTGTGAAAGGACCTCTTAGTATTAACTGATACCTTCTCAGCGTGACCCGAGGCATTCCCAGCTCAAACAAATAAAGCCAAAGAATTCCGCAACATTTTGTTAAACAACATAACACCCCGGTCCAGAGCGCTTTTAGACATCTCCTCCGATCGAGTAGCGCATTTCCTAGCAAATATTGCACAGCAGTTTTGCAGCAATCTCCCGAATCAAGTGGCCCCTACACATGCTGTGTTTGCCTCAGGCCAGTGGCCAGGTGGAAAAGATGAATTATCTGATACAGCAGCAGATAGTCAAAAATGGACAAGAGGCCAGCACACCTTGGCCCCTAGCTTTGGCTTCATTGCAGATTTGAGTAAGATCAAGAACTAAAGCAAAGCTGAACGCCTTTGAAAGACTGTCTGGAACACCAGATCAGCGTAAGTATCAAGGGGAAGATACTGTCTGGGTTGCAGAGGGGTATCTCCAGGACTATGTTGTCCAGCTGACACAACAGCTGCAGCAAAGTAATCAACACATCTCGAGCACATGAGCAAGAGGATGCTCCTCACCCCAAATCCAGCCTGGGGACCAGATATACGTAAAATCCCCCGAGGGAAACTGTCTTATGGCAAAATGGAAAGAACTCTATTTGATACTTTTAATCACTTCTACAGCCTTTAAAGCTGAAAGCGTTAACCTCCTGCATACCTTATTCCGGAATCAAAAGACATCTGCCAAAGGCAAGTGGAGTCCAAAATCCGACCTGAGAAAGAACAGCAGAAACCAAGATGTGTTTCACATGATCGCCGTCTTCCTGGTACTCCTAATCAGAATGCAAGCCACAGTCACAGGTGACTGTCACTACCATCAAGATCTCCTTGGCCTGCAAGATCCTGGTGGATGGAACACTCCAAGACATTCAGGACCTAGGGAGCTAAACGGGATTAAAAAGGTGAAAACACTTTGTGCCATTTTAAGGATTAATGACGAGCCGCTGAAGACTGGGGAAGACCTGACTCGGAGCCCGCCTTGCTTGTCCCACCTGAAAGTAACATGTCGATGGCTTATAAATTTGAAACTCACAGACCTCTTGTAGATGAGATTACTGCAGTGGCCGCGCGCATCTGTGACCTTTGTAACAAGCAGGGTGCGAATTCCTTTCCGTGTGATTCCTATCAGGATTTTGGCACTATGCAAATTCAAACGGGAGACTCTAACCTAGTGCACCATAGTCCCCTTCTTCTGTGAGGCCTAGGTGGGAAGACCATCATCATGTAGAGATCCAGTAACTGAGCCCAGCAGGAATCCCACCCTAGAAACACTGTTTCCAACAGCCAACTCTTGTGCAACTAGAGGAATGAATGGCACTGGCCCTGCGCTTAGCACATGGAACAGGTCCCATAGAAGATGCGCTTTTGAGAAATGAATTTCATTCTTGGGCTATTGCAGGCCATCAGGAATATTAACCAATCAAGTTGGAGGGGTAGCTGGGAACGTAATCATCCTTTGAGAGTATATTGTGCCCAAATCCATGGCCACGTGATGGTGACCCAGACCTGCATGCAATCCTGATAGCACAGCTACGTCCGTGAATGGCCTGAGGTACTCAGAAGACTCAACTATTTGTACCGGGAGCTTGAGTAAAGTAAGTATCCTTTGTAATCCTACCAGGGGCCAGTGCAAAGTTCCTGGAGGTATCAGAAAGGCTTGCCTAAAGGCAGGCAACGTCACTGAAGAAGCCACAGTTGCATGCCTTGGGTACTTGAGAAAGGGCCAACCTTGTCCCGTCCCCCAGCATGGGAGCCTTGCCCTCCTTGTCCCCAGGCAGCCCAGCCTGGGCACCTGGGCAGTGTCCCCGCCCTGCCGCTGAGGCTTCTGTCACAGGCCTGGGAGAGGCTTTGGGGAAGTGCCAAAACAGCCGCGTGTCAGGAACGAGGCTACTGGCCAGGGGCTGCTCATGGCCTCTGACACCCAGTTCCTCAGGGCTTCCCAGCACAGCACCTCAGCTGCCTCCTGCCCCCTTGTAGCCTCCTGGCACCCACTCCCTCAGGCATCCCCCCTCGTGCCTTCCCACTGCCTTGTCCCATCAGGGCCTCCACAGCCCCTCATCCCTTCACGGCCTGCCAGCGCCCCGGCCGCTCAGGGTCTCCCCCAGCCCCGCCAACCTGCCCGGCAGCAGTGCTGCAGCCCCACAGGAGCTCCAGAGGAGCCTGAGCAAGAGGCACCACGGAGCTCTCAGCAATGCAGAGAGCAACCCCCGGGCAGGAGGACACCGATGGTGGTTCCTGGCTGGGACGGGGGTCGTGGCCATCTCCAGGCAGCGGTCTCGCAGGGATCCCCGCAGCTCCGGCCCCTGCCCACCCCCTCCGCCGCCAGCACAAAGGCTTCATCGGAAGCACCCAAGGCTAAGGGGCATCTGGCAGTTTTCCCTGCAACACTGCATGCCTGGGCAGCTTGCTGAGCACAAGCACCCTTCTCTCCCTCTTCCCCGATGCCCTGCAAAGCCTGGGCAGCACAAGACAACTCCTGGCAGTCTGTCTATTCTAACACATCCTATATTTCTATAATAGCATCAAACAAAATGGAGAAAAAAATGAAGGAAAAGAAAAATCCCTGCTGGCTCTGCTGGCCCCACCAGACAGAGCCTACCAAATCAGCTCTCTGCAGAGACCCAGCAGCACAGCCAGGCACTGCCGCACAGACAAGGTCGTCTCTTGCATGCCCTGTGGAATTGGTCTTGCACCCTCCACAATGCGGAGTAGGGAGCTCTCTGAACTGCCTGGAGGACGAACGCTGTTTCAATTGCCAGGTTTCTAATGGCAGGGCTGCTGTCGTATGCCATGACTTCCAGGGCTGGAAGAGAGAGGAACAGAGGCACGGTCAGGTCCCAGATCTGCGGGGACCTGAGGAGACTCCTGTGCCAGGGCTATCCCAGCTCACACCAGTCTTGGCCAGGACGGAACAGGGACCAATGGGACCAACCCAAAACTGCTGGCCACAAATCCCCCAAGTGCCCCTGAATTCTCGGAGTGCTCTGCCCATGCCACCCATCCGCACAGGAAGCAGAGCCCTCCGCAGCTGGGGCAGAGCTCGCAGCTCCTCCTGCCAGCCCCCGCTGACAGCGCGCTGCCATCACTCACCCTCACAGATGAGCTGGAGCTCTTCCTCCTGCCCCCTCAGGTACTGTCCGGCCATCCCTGGGAACACAGAGCCTGTCAAGGGCTGCGCCCAGCAGCGCAGCTCCCTGCCAGCGGCACTGCCAGCCCTGTGGCCACTCGCCCTCCTGGACCGGCAGGGCTCAGCCCGGGCCCTCGCAGCATCCTGATGCCCAAGGGCACGGCTGCGAGAGGGAGGCAGAAGCTCCGAGGGCAACCAGGGCTCCACGGTGCCGGGCCCAGATGGCGCTGCCGGGGCAGCAGCCAGGGCTGGGGACAAGCTGGGCTGGGCGGGGTGGGGAGGGACCCCTGGCTGGTGGCTCACCGATGAACCTGATGGCCGCCTCTCGCAGGGGTTCCTGGGGGCTCTGCAGATAGGGCAGCGCCTGGCGCAGGTGCTCGGTCACTCGGCTGCTGTCCTGTGCTAGCTGGAGAGAGCGGTGGGAGGGAAGGGAAGGAAGGGAAGGAAAGGCTGGGATCCCGAGATCTGCCCCTTTGGCAGGCACTGCCCTGAGGCGCCGGCCAGCAGCCGCCGGCACTGGGCTCTGCAGGTGGCTGCAGGCCGGGTGCTGCCCGGGGAGCCGTGGTGCCGCCCTTCCCCACAGCCCCGCTGGGCCGGGGCTCCGTTGGCACCCGGCTTGGGGCCGCAGGAGCCTGGAGAAGAGCCCGTGAGGCCCCTGGGTGCAGCACTGGGCGCGGCCACAGCTGCCAGCCCCACACAGTGAGCACCGCGCTCAGGGGGCTTCTCCAGCCTGAGCCTGGATATTCCAGGCCATCCTTACCAGTCCTTCGCCAAACCTCCATGTCTCATCCACCTGCAGCATCTGCTCAATATCCCTCCTCTTCAGGAATCTTGCCGAACAATGCAGTGTTTCCCGAGAGGCCTGGCGAGCAGCAGAGACGTGGAGGTGGCACCGCAGTTCCGGGCACAGGACCCGCCTCCCTGTGCCAAGGCCTGGGGGAGGAGGCTGCAGCCCGGGAGGTGCCTGGGCAGGAGGCAGCCGAGCCCCTGCCAGGGGAACAGCAGCAGCCCACGATTCCTCACCTGTGCCACACTCGGATTCTCATCATGGCAATGGAAAGAGAGTGGGAACAGGCTCCGGCGCACAAGGGACTTCAGGGCCTTTCTTTCCTCTTCTAATAATAAATCCATCATCTCTTGAAAGACAGTCATGGAACACAGCTGCACCTGGCTGTCATCCTGTATGAAAGGAAGGTAAAAAGACCGAAGCCTTGGTTCCTTCTGGCACCGGTGTTGAAATCCACAGGGCAGCGAGTGTCAGGGCAGCACTCAGTGGCCGTGGCTGGGGGCCCAGAGCCTTACGCTGTCGAAGAGTGGCAGGAGCGCCTCAGCCAGCTGCAGGGCCATGGGGCTGGCTATAGGAGCACCAGCGTAGCGGAACAAATATCTGAGGAGGACGACGGTCACCCTGAGCACGTCGCTCTCATTTTCCTGCAGGAGCTCCACAAGGCTTTCAGTCAGGCCCCACATTTTTTTTGCCTGTGTGGAAGACAACTCTATGATAAAGGCCACCCTGGTGCCGCAGGGCCTGGAGGCCAAAGGCCTCAGGCCCCAGGAACTGGGGCAGCTGAACCGGGAGGCAGGAGAGCCTGGGAGCAGCTGCCTGAGCACCTGCAGCACAGCCATGCCCAAGCCACTGCATTCCCCAGCCTCACGCTGCTGGCAGGGCTTCAGCAGCTGCTCCCTTCTCACCATGGGGGGATTCTTGCACAGCGCTAAGAGGCCTCTGAGCGCCAGGCGACGCCTCTCCCTGCACTCGCTCTGCAGCTTCTTGGACATGATCTCCAGGAGGACGGCCTCGTATTTAGTCACGTCCAAGCACTCAAAGACCTGAAAGGCACAGGGCATTGACAGGGGACTGGGATGGCAAGAGCCCAGAAGCGAACAGGGCCGAGCCCAGACTGCAGCCCAGGGCACGGGCACCGTCCCAGGCAGCTGTGGCTGCAAGAGGGCAGAGAGCTTGGAGGCAGCTCAGTGCTGGCTATCAGGCTCACCTCTACAAGGATTGCCAGGGCAGGCAGATCCCAGAATGGCCTCTCCATGCTGAACAGCTTAAGCAGGTACAATGCAATGCCAGAACACAAGGGTACGGATGAACGGCGCATGACTCTGAGAGGAGGAAAAAGGAACCAGGGCCTGAGTCAGGGGGACAGAGCTCTCCCAGGACTGACTCACACAGTTCTCCTCTTTCCCCACCATTCCTTTAGGGGATCTGGAACATTTGGGAGGTGGCTCCTTTTGGGCACCCTCCTCTCCCAGCCTTTCCCAGTCTGCTTGGCCATCCCTCGGTGACAAGGCCCTGTGGCCCATGACCACAGGGACTGTGTGGGGCACCCCGGGCACAGAGCACAAATGCTGGGGGCAGTGGGGAGCAGGGGATCTCACCTGGCCAGCAGACCCACGGCATAGTGGTGGGTGTCAGCACACAGCAGTGTGTCCCAGCCACGCTTGCGTTCCATTTCCATGACCACATTCTCACATTGCAGTTGGCAGAGCAGGGACTTGAGGGTCTGCACTGCAAACCTGTGTGCAGAGCAAAGCTCAGGTCACGCTGGGAGCATTGGCTTCTGCCCTGGGGACACAGCAGGGACAGAAGGAGTGGGATGGAGAACCTGCTGGGGCTGCTGGCAAGGCCGTGTTCTTCCTGGCATGCCTTCCAGAAGTCATTGACCTCCTCCGCTGCATCCAGAGTGCTGAGAAGCACTTGGAAGAGGAGGTGCACAAACAGGTGGCTGAAATACACCGTCACTATATGCGGGCAGCTGGGCTCCTGGAGGATCTTCCACATCACCAGAGTGGCCTGCAAAGGACAAAGCACCCCGAGACAGCGCTCAGTGCCCAGGTGGGCGTGCGGCAGGGCCCGAGCGTGGCAGGGAGAAGCCAGGGGAGACACAGGGGGAGCATGGGGCCTGGTGGCCCTGAAGCTGCCCTTAGGCCAGGATTCAGCCCAGCACCTCTGGCAGGGAGATGCAGTGGGAGAAAGAGGGTGGAGAGCTGCTGGAGAGGCTGCCTTGGCGTGAGCAAAGGCCAGTTCCAGAAACTCACAGCCAGGGCAAAGACACGCGTTCTGTCCCCATGGGAGGTGCATGTGCTGCGCTCTGGCCAGGTCCCCAGCACATCTAGGAGTCTCAGCTGCGCCAACTCTGCAGTCGCGGCCGAGCACAAGATTGTCTTCCACATGGTCATAGCGGGTCTACGGGACCAGAGCTCTGTCTCAGGTCGGTTTCAGGCACAGCACCATGGCCTGGGCAGCAGCAGGGAGCTGAGCTGGCTGCCAGCTCTACCTCTGCCCACTGCCCCTCAGTGGCAGCAGCCAGGCAGCCCCGCCCCGTGGGGACAGGACCCTGAGGGGCAGGGAGGGAGCATGGCAGCAGGCTCGGGGGCTGACATGCCAGGGCTGGGAACCCTGGAACTCTCTGTTGGTCAGACAGTGGAACAGGCTGTACAGGGTGAGGGGCTGGTGAGCCCTGGGCCCTCTGGGCAGGTGCGCCCCATACCTGTCACACGATGGGGCCACACGCAGGAGACTCATCACCACATCGGTGGGATGTGCCTCGGCGAGATGCAGCAGGGTCTTGTCCAGCCTGTGCTCAGCCAGCTGATTTGTCAGGAGCCACTGGTGGATGTACGTCACCATGGCAGGCACCTGAAGAAGGCACAGGGAGACTTGGAATGCTGCCAGAGGGAGTAATGTCCCCAGCTTCCCCAGAGAAGTGTATCCCTTCCCAGCACAGTGCGATGGCCTCAAGGGCTTCCAGGGACCAGCAGGCCCCAGTGGCTTGAGAGGCCAAGCAATTCCTGGGAGGATCAAACCCTGGCCACAGGCTGCTTACTTGTTTTGGACTGGGTAAATCCTCTTCTTCAAGCATATCCAGCTTGACAACACTGGTGTTGGTGCTGTAGACGTCACGGTTGTCCATGGACCCAGTGGCCATGGCGCTGGTCTCTTCCTGCCAAATGCATTTGATGAATTTGTAAATCTGGGAGGGGAGTGAAGGGCAGGAAGAGACAGATATTCCATGGAGTGCTCCAAGTGCTGTGCTGGGCGGAGGAGTGACAGCAGGCCCAACCCAGGTGGGGATGGCTGCATGTACCTGCACGGTTGTGTGGAAGCGACCAAGGGCGGGGTCCTGCCCTTGTGTCCAGTCCATGGCTCCACCTGGCAAAGAGCGAGCACAGCCAGAGCTGAGGGGCTGCAGGTGAGGCCGGAGAACACAGCCCAGCCCTGCACTCCCCAGGCAGGGAAAGCCCCGGGATGCCCCAGGGGATGGAGCATGGCTGCTGCGGGATGTCTGGCTGACCCCTCTTCTGTCCTGTCCCTGAGCATGTCGCCAGGGGATGGCATGGCATGGCATGGCATGGCATGGCATGGCATGGCATGGCATGGCATGGCATGGCATGGCATGGCATGGCATGGGCCCAAACTGGAAGCAGCCATCAGCCCTGTTGCCCAGCCGTGCCACTCACCATCCTGCATTGGCTGGAACGGCTCTGACTCTCCAGGCTGTTGAGCTGGGTCAACACTGGTGCCTCTCCTTTTTATTCCCCTGAACACTTTGAACAGATTGAGAAATCTGCCCGCCATGCCAGACTTTGGTCTTGGGGGCACCTTCTAGGGAGATGCCTCAGGAAAGCCGAGAGGCAAGAAGTCCTGCAGTGCGGCCTCGAGGTCACCTGCAGGAATAGCACTTCGGAAAAGCTCCGGGTCAGAGACGAACGAGCGGGCTGTGCGGGGGCTCCTCACAGCACCGCTCTGGCGCGTCCTGTCCCGTCGATTGCTCCGAGCACTGTGGCGTGGCCTTGTCACCGCCAGCTCCTATGTCACCACATGTCACAAAGGGTCCTTTGACACCCTGTCCTGCTCCATGCCATGGTGACCATGCTGCACCGTCTCACAAAGGGCCCTTGCACTCACTGCCACCTGCCCTGGGGCTGCCACCAGCCCACCCAAATTGGCCCACTTGGAAGGAATCCCTTGTCCCATGTGTCTAGGTCTACCCGACAGGAATGTTAGGAGTGTCTGGAATCTTAAGCAAACGCTGCCCTGCTCTGTGGGCTCAGGGCATTTAAGAATCCTCCATTCAGGAAAGTTTTCCTTCCCAATTGCTCAACTCAAGTACTTGCAAAAAGCTACAAACTTCCCAAATTCTCTGGCATGGCCTGAGAATGGCATCTGAGATTTGGAAGTCGGCAAATGCCATCTCCAAGCTGCAAGTCGCTTGCCTTAACATCGTCCCTTGAGAGTCACCTTGAAAAACAACACTACACAACAGCAAAACAAAGGCCGTTCTTTGGATTGCAAATGGCTTTCAATAAAGAGATGATAACATCATAGTTCTGTGAAGGAATAAAAGCTCACCAGGCATGAAAATCCACTCAGTGGTCAAAGGTTAGCCTAAACGAAGGACTAGATTGCAAATCGGCTAATCCTTCTCCTGGTACAGATAGCAAAGGGGCTCATAAAGTACAGCTGTCCCCTCTTCTTCCCTGCGGGACAATCAGGCCCACCAAGAGGAAAAATCACAGCTCTTCCTTCTGCCCTCCACAGCCAAAGCTGTGCCAAACCACAGATGCTGCCTTCAAACACACTCAAATTGCAGCCTAGACCTCTCACCTTCCAGACAGCTCCTTCCCCAAGATGACCACCAACACCAGCCCCCCTAAAGAGCCGCACAGAAGCTCTCAACAGCCCGCCAGGACCCCCAGCTGTCCCCATCCCTCCGCAGAGCTTTCCCACCCTCCACGAGACCCCCTGGTTCCCTGCACGGGCCGTGGGTTAGAGTGCCAGAGCCTGGCAGCGGCACGCTAACTGGAATTTGCACTGGGAGCTGCTTTAAACGTTTTATTAAGGCTGGTATCATAGTGTGGGTGTGAGCCTGTGTTAAGTCTTTCACTGCAACATTGTTTATTCCTTGCCTATGTTCAAGTAAGGAAGGGAGTGTGCTCAAGCCTGTGTTACCTTTTCCTCTGCCAGCAGTTGCTGCTCTTGTTTCAAACCTTTAAGAAGCCTAGACATTCACTCTAGGTCAACAACTCCCTGTGTTTATCTCACATTCAGTGGCAGCAATTCTTGAGCAAAAGGGTGACCATTGGCTTTCAGCCTCAGGATGCCTTAAATAGCTTGCACATTTGGTGGAACAACGCGGTATTCCAAAAGGAATCTCTTCTCTAGTTAATCCAGCAGCCATTCCTGGCCACTCACCAGAGAGACAAGGAACCTTTGCAACATGCCTGTATCAAAACCTTTAAGTCCCCTTTATTGCAGCCAGCCAGATCTTAAAGAAACCCCAATTGCAGGAGCAGAATCTCAGTACACAGGTGGGAGCGGCTTTGAAAGAGCCGATCAACAAAAACCAGGATTTCCAATTAGCACGGAGGAATAGGCGATAGAAGCCCTACCTCTACGAGTCAGCTCAGAAGGCAGAGAGAATCACTTGAACCCCTGCCCTCTGACCAGCCTGAGGAAAAAGGTTCAAGAGATGAACAGATTCCAAGTACGCCTTCAGAGTAATACACACCCACGAAGCATCTTGGAAGGAGAAAGGACTACTACCAGCTCAAGGAAAACAGATAAGGCATTCTGAGGCAATCTTGAAGTTGCTGGAGGCAGTACTACTACCTCAAGAGGTTGCCATTAGGCAGTGCCAAGGACATCAGAAAGGAGAAACAGAGCCCAAGAGAGGTGACGGCTTGGCTGACCAGGCTGCAAAAAGAGGAGCAGAACAAAGCCGTGCTGAGATTCAGGCAGTGATTCGGGAAGGTAAGGAACAATATGACAATGATATGACCTGTATTCTCAGAAAGATCTAGAATTAGCAAAGAATCTGTAAGCAGAACAAAACCATCATGTTTTTGCCACTCCTCAGGGAGAGGCGCTTATGCCTGAAAGAGCATTATGAAAATGAATTAAGGATGGACATAATCCAGCATACACTGGGAAGGGGATGCCTTACTTAATTACTTGATAAGGACAACAGTAAGATGCAACGTGTACTCTGGTGTAAAGCAGGCAAACCAAGGCTGTGAAATAACATGTCAGAAAGCAATCTGCAAACTAGGGCTAGCGCTGAGCTTGGCACAATAGCCAAGGGACAAGACCCTCCCTGGACTACACTGGCAAAATGGCTTTTCTGAGTTGCCAAGGAAAGGGGGGTGTGAAAGGACCTCTTAGTATTAACTGATACCTTCTCAGCGTGACCCGAGGCATTCCCAGCTCAAACAAATAAAGCCAAAGAATTCCGCAACATTTTGTTAAACAACATAACACCCCGGTCCAGAGCGCTTTTAGACATCTCCTCCGATCGAGTAGCGCATTTCCTAGCAAATATTGCACAGCAGTTTTGCAGCAATCTCCCGAATCAAGTGGCCCCTACACATGCTGTGTTTGCCTCAGGCCAGTGGCCAGGTGGAAAAGATGAATTATCTGATACAGCAGCAGATAGTCAAAAATGGACAAGAGGCCAGCACACCTTGGCCCCTAGCTTTGGCTTCATTGCAGATTTGAGTAAGATCAAGAACTAAAGCAAAGCTGAACGCCTTTGAAAGACTGTCTGGAACACCAGATCAGCGTAAGTATCAAGGGGAAGATACTGTCTGGGTTGCAGAGGGGTATCTCCAGGACTATGTTGTCCAGCTGACACAACAGCTGCAGCAAAGTAATCAACACATCTCGAGCACATGAGCAAGAGGATGCTCCTCACCCCAAATCCAGCCTGGGGACCAGATATACGTAAAATCCCCCGAGGGAAACTGTCTTATGGCAAAATGGAAAGAACTCTATTTGATACTTTGAATCACTTCTACAGCCTTTAAAGCCGAAAGCGTTAACCTCCTGCATACCTTATTCCGGAATCAAAAGACATCTGCCAAAGGCAAGTGGAGTCCAAAATCCGACCTGAGAAAGAACAGCAGAAACCAAGATGTGTTTCACATGATCGCCGTCTTCCTGGTACTCCTAATCAGAATGCAAGCCACAGTCACAGGTGACTGTCACTACCATCAAGATCTCCTTGGCCTGCAAGATCCTGGTGGATGGAACACTCCAAGACATTCAGGACCTAGGGAGCTAAACGGGATTAAAAAGGTGAAAACACTTTGTGCCATTTTAAGGATTAATGACGAGCCGCTGAAGACTGGGGAAGACCTGACTCGGAGCCCGCCTTGCTTGTCCCACCTGAAAGTAACATGTCGATGGCTTATAAATTTGAAACTCACAGACCTCTTGTAGATGAGATTACTGCAGTGGCCGCGCGCATCTGTGACCTTTGTAACAAGCAGGGTGCGAATTCCTTTCCGTGTGATTCCTATCAGGATTTTGGCACTATGCAAATTCAAACGGGAGACTCTAACCTAGTGCACCATAGTCCCCTTCTTCTGTGAGGCCTAGGTGGGAAGACCATCATCATGTAGAGATCCAGTAACTGAGCCCAGCAGGAATCCCACCCTAGAAACACTGTTTCCAACAGCCAACTCTTGTGCAACTAGAGGAATGAATGGCACTGGCCCTGCGCTTAGCACATGGAACAGGTCCCATAGAAGATGCGCTTTTGAGAAATGAATTTCATTCTTGGGCTATTGCAGGCCATCAGGAATATTAACCAATCAAGTTGGAGGGGTAGCTGGGAACGTAATCATCCTTTGAGAGTATATTGTGCCCAAATCCATGGCCACGTGATGGTGACCCAGACCTGCATGCAATCCTGATAGCACAGCTACGTCCGTGAATGGCCTGAGGTACTCAGAAGACTCAACTATTTGTACCGGGAGCTTGAGTAAAGTAAGTATCCTTTGTAATCCTACCAGGGGCCAGTGCAAAGTTCCTGGAGGTATGAGAAAGGCTTGCCTAAAGGCAGGCAACGTCACTGAAGAAGCCACAGTTGCATGCCTTGGGTACTTGAGAAAGGGCCAACCTTGTCCCGTCCCCCAGCATGGGAGCCTTGCCCTCCTTGTCCCCAGGCAGCCCAGCCTGGGCACCTGGGCAGTGTCCCCGCCCTGCCGCTGAGGCTTCTGTCAGAGGCCTGGGAGAGGCTTTGGGGAAGTGCCAAAACAGCCGCGTGTCAGGAACGAGGCTACTGGCCAGGGGCTGCTCATGGCCTCTGACACCCAGTTCCTCAGGGCTTCCCAGCACAGCACCTCAGCTGCCTCCTGCCCCCTTGTAGCCTCCTGGCACCCACTCCCTCAGGCATCCCCCCTCGTGCCTTCCCACTGCCTTGTCCCATCAGGGCCCCCACAGCCCCTCATCCCTTCATGGCCTGCCAGCGCCCCGGCCGCTCAGGGTCTCCCCCAGCCCCGCCAACCTGCCCGGCAGCAGTGCTGCAGCCCCACAGGAGCTCCAGAGGAGCCTGAGCAAGAGGCACCACGGAGCTCTCAGCAATGCAGAGAGCAACCCCCGGGCAGGAGGACACCGATGGTGGTTCCTGGCTGGGACGGGGGTCGTGGCCATCTCCAGGCAGCGGTCTCGCAGGGATCCCCGCAGCTCCGGCCCCTGCCCACCCCCTCCGCCGCCAGCACAAAGGCTTCATCGGAAGCACCCAAGGCTAAGGGGCATCTGGCAGATTTCCCTGCAACACTGCATGCCTGGGCAGCTTGCTGAGCACAAGCACCCTTCTCTCCCTCTTCCCCGATGCCCTGCAAAGCCTGGGCAGCACAAGACAACTCCTGGCAGTCTGTCTATTCTAACACATCCTATATTTCTATAATAGCATCAAACAAAATGGAGAAAAAAATGAAGGAAAAGAAAAATCCCTGCTGGCTCTGCTGGCCCCACCAGACAGAGCCTACCAAATCAGCTCTCTGCAGAGACCCAGCAGCACAGCCAGGCACTGCCGCACAGACAAGGTCGTCTCTTGCATGCCCTGTGGAATTGGTCTTGCACCCTCCACAATGCGGAGTAGGGAGCTCTCTGAACTGCCTGGAGGACGAACGCTGTTTCAATTGCCAGGTTTCTAATGGCAGGGCTGCTGTCGTATGCCATGACTTCCAGGGCTGGAAGAGAGAGGAACAGAGGCACGGTCAGGTCCCAGATCTGCGGGGACCTGAGGAGACTCCTGTGCCAGGGCTATCCCAGCTCACACCAGTCTTGGCCAGGACGGAACAGGGACCAATGGGACCAACCCAAAACTGCTGGCCACAAATCCCCCAAGTGCCCCTGAATTCTCGGAGTGCTCTGCCCATGCCACCCATCCGCACAGGAAGCAGAGCCCTCCGCAGCTGGGGCAGAGCTCGCAGCTCCTCCTGCCAGCCCCCGCTGACAGCGCGCTGCCATCACTCACCCTCACAGATGAGCTGGAGCTCTTCCTCCTGCCCCCTCAGGTACTGTCCGGCCATCCCTGGGAACACAGAGCCTGTCAAGGGCTGCGCCCAGCAGCGCAGCTCCCTGCCAGCGGCACTACCAGCCCTGTGGCCACTCGCCCTCCTGGACCGGCAGGGCTCAGCCCGGGCCCTCGCAGCATCCTGATGCCCAAGGGCACGGCTGCGAGAGGGAGGCAGAAGCTCTGAGGGCAACCAGGGCTCCACGGTGCCGGGCCCAGATGGCGCTGCCGGGGCAGCAGCCAGGGCTGGGGACAAGCTGGGCTGGGCGGGGTGGGGAGGGACCCCTGGCTGGTGGCTCACCGATGAACCTGATGGCCGCCTCTCGCAGGGGTTCCTGGGGGCTCTGCAGATATGGCAGCGCCTGGCGCAGGTGCTCGGTCACTCGGCTGCTGTCCTGTGCTAGCTGGAGAGAGCGGTGGGAGGGAAGGGAAGGAAAGGCTGGGACCCCGGGCTCTGCCCCTTTGGCAGGGACTGCCCTGAGGCGCCGGCCAGCAGCCGCCGGCACTGGGCTCTGCAGGTGGCTGCAGGCCGGGTGCTGCCCGGGGAGCCGTGGTGCCGCCCTTCCCCACAGCCCCGCTGGGCCGGGGCTCCGTTGGCACCCGGCTTGGGGCCGCAGGAGCCTGGAGAAGAGCCCGTGAGGCCCCTGGGTGCAGCACTGGGCGCGGCCACAGCTGCCAGCCCCACACAGTGAGCACCGCGCTCAGGGGGCTTCTCCAGCCTGAGCCTGGATATTCCAGGCCATCCTTACCAGTCCTTCGCCAAACCTCCATGTCTCATCCACCTGCAGCATCTGCTCAATATCCCTCCTCTTCAGGAATCTTGCCGAACAATGCAGTGTTTCCCGAGAGGCCTGGCGAGCAGCAGAGACGTGGAGGTGGCACCGCAGTTCCGGGCACAGGACCCGCCTCCCTGTGCCAAGGCCTGGGGGAGGAGGCTGCAGCCCGGGAGGTGCCTGGGCAGGAGGCAGCCGAGCCCCTGCCAGGGGAACAGCAGCAGCCCACGATTCCTCACCTGTGCCACACTCGGATTCTCATCATGGCAATGGAAAGAGAGTGGGAACAGGCTCCGGCGCACAAGGGACTTCAGGGCCTTTCTTTCCTCTTCTAATAATAAATCCATCATCTCTTGAAAGACAGTCATGGAACACAGCTGCACCTGGCTGTCATCCTGTATGAAAGGAAGGTAAAAAGACCGAAGCCTTGGTTCCTTCTGGCACCGGTGTTGAAATCCACAGGGCAGCGAGTGTCGGGGCAGCACTCAGTGGCCGTGGCTGGGGGCCCAGAGCCTTACGCTGTCGAAGAGTGGCAGGAGCGCCTCAGCCAGCTGCAGGGCCATGGGGCTGGCTATAGGAGCACCAGCGTAGCGGAACAAATATCTGAGGAGGACGACGGTCACCCTGAGCACGTCGCTCTCATTTTCCTGCAGGAGCTCCACAAGGCTTTCAGTCAGGCCCCACATTTTTTTTGCCTGTGTGGAAGACAACTCTATGATAAAGGCCACCCTGGTGCCGCAGGGCCTGGAGGCCAAAGGCCTCAGGCCCCAGGAACTGGGGCAGCTGAACCGGGAGGCAGGAGAGCCTGGGAGCAGCTGCCTGAGCACCTGCAGCACAGCCATGCCCAAGCCACTGCATTCCCCAGCCTCACGCTGCTGGCAGGGCTTCAGCAGCTGCTCCCTTCTCACCATGGGGGGATTCTTGCACAGCGCTAAGAGGCCTCTGAGCGCCAGGCGACGCCTCTCCCTGCACTCGCTCTGCAGCTTCTTGGACATGATCTCCAGGAGGACGGCCTCGTATTTAGTCACGTCCAAGCACTCAAAGACCTGAAAGGCACAGGGCATTGACAGGGGACTGGGATGGCAAGAGCCCAGAAGCGAACAGGGCCGAGCCCAGACTGCAGCCCAGGGCACGGGCACCGTCCCAGGCAGCTGTGGCTGCAAGAGGGCAGAGAGCTTGGAGGCAGCTCAGTGCTGGCTATCAGGCTCACCTCTACAAGGATTGCCAGGGCAGGCAGATCCCAGAATGGCCTCTCCATGCTGAACAGCTTAAGCAGGTACAATGCAATGCCAGAACACAAGGGTACGGATGAACGGCGCATGACTCTGAGAGGAGGAAAAAGGAACCAGGGCCTGAGTCAGGGGGACAGAGCTCTCCCAGGACTGACTCACACAGTTCTCCTCTTTCCCCACCATTCCTTTAGGGGATCTGGAACATTTGGGAGGTGGCTCCTTTTGGGCACCCTCCTCTCCCAGCCTTTCCCAGTCTGCTTGGCCATCCCTCGGTGACAAGGCCCTGTGGCCCATGACCACAGGGACTGTGTGGGGCACCCCGGGCACAGAGCACAAATGCTGGGGGCAGTGGGGAGCAGGGGATCTCACCTGGCCAGCAGACCCACGGCATAGTGGTGGGTGTCAGCACACAGCAGTGTGTCCCAGCCACGCTTGCGTTCCATTTCCATGACCACATTCTCACATTGCAGTTGGCAGAGCAGGGACTTGAGGGTCTGCACTGCAAACCTGTGTGCAGAGCAAAGCTCAGGTCACGCTGGGAGCATTGGCTTCTGCCCTGGGGACACAGCAGGGACAGAAGGAGTGGGATGGAGAACCTGCTGGGGCTGCTGGCAAGGCCGTGTTCTTCCTGGCATGCCTTCCAGAAGTCATTGACCTCCTCCGCTGCATCCAGAGTGCTGAGAAGCACTTGGAAGAGGAGGTGCACAAACAGGTGGCTGAAATACACCGTCACTATATGCGGGCAGCTGGGCTCCTGGAGGATCTTCCACATCACCAGAGTGGCCTGCAAAGGACAAAGCACCCCGAGACAGCGCTCAGTGCCCAGGTGGGCGTGCGGCAGGGCCCGAGCGTGGCAGGGAGAAGCCAGGGGAGACACAGGGGGAGCATGGGGCCTGGTGGCCCTGAAGCTGCCCTTAGGCCAGGATTCAGCCCAGCACCTCTGGCAGGGAGATGCAGTGGGAGAAAGAGGGTGGAGAGCTGCTGGAGAGGCTGCCTTGGCGTGAGCAAAGGCCAGTTCCAGAAACTCACAGCCAGGGCAAAGACACGCGTTCTGTCCCCATGGGAGGTGCATGTGCTGCGCTCTGGCCAGGTCCCCAGCACATCTAGGAGTCTCAGCTGCGCCAACTCTGCAGTCGCGGCCGAGCACAAGATTGTCTTCCACATGGTCATAGCGGGTCTACGGGACCAGAGCTCTGTCTCAGGTCGGTTTCAGGCACAGCACCATGGCCTGGGCAGCAGCAGGGAGCTGAGCTGGCTGCCAGCTCTACCTCTGCCCACTGCCCCTCAGTGGCAGCAGCCAGGCAGCCCCGCCCCGTGGGGACAGGACCCTGAGGGTCAGGGAGGGAGCATGGCAGCAGGCTCGGGGGCTGACATGCCAGGGCTGGGAACCCTGGAACTCTCTGTTGGTCAGACAGTGGAACAGGCTGTACAGGGTGAGGGGCTGGTGAGCCCTGGGCCCTCTGGGCAGGTGCGCCCCATACCTGTCACACGATGGGGCCACACGCAGGAGACTCATCACCACATCGGTGGGATGTGCCTCGGCGAGATGCAGCAGGGTCTTGTCCAGCCTGTGCTCAGCCAGCTGATTTGTCAGGAGCCACTGGTGGATGTACGTCACCATGGCAGGCACCTGAAGAAGGCACAGGGAGACTTGGAATGCTGCCAGAGGGAGTAATGTCCCCAGCTTCCCCAGAGAAGTGTATCCCTTCCCAGCACAGTGCGATGGCCTCAAGGGCTTCCAGGGACCAGCAGGCCCCAGTGGCTTGAGAGGCCAAGGAATTCCTGGGAGGATCAAACCCTGGCCACAGGCTGCTTACTTGTTTTGGACTGGGTAAATCCTCTTCTTCAAGCATATCCAGCTTGACAACACTGGTGTTGGTGCTGTAGACGTCACGGTTGTCCATGGACCCAGTGGCCATGGCGCTGGTCTCTTCCTGCCAAATGCATTTGATGAATTTGTAAATCTGGGAGGGGAGTGAAGGGCAGGAAGAGACAGATATTCCATGGAGTGCTCCAAGTGCTGTGCTGGGCGGAGGAGTGACAGCAGGCCCAACCCAGGTGGGGATGGCTGCATGTACCTGCACGGTTGTGTGGAAGCGACCAAGGGCGGGGTCCTGCCCTTGTGTCCAGTCCATGGCTCCACCTGGCAAAGAGCGAGCACAGCCAGAGCTGAGGGGCTGCAGGTGAGGCCGGAGAACACAGCCCAGCCCTGCACTCCCCAGGCAGGGAAAGCCCCGGGATGCCCCAGGGGATGGAGCATGGCTGCTGCGGGATGTCTGGCTGACCCCTCTTCTGTCCTGTCCCTGAGCATGTCGCCAGGGGATGGCATGGCATGGCATGGCATGGCATGGCATGGCATGGCATGGCATGGCATGGCATGGCATGGCATGGGCCCAAACTGGAAGCAGCCATCAGCCCTGTTGCCCAGCCGTGCCACTCACCATCCTGCATTGGCTGGAACGGCTCTGACTCTCCAGGCTGTTGAGCTGGGTCAACACTGGTGCCTCTCCTTTTTATTCCCCTGAACACTTTGAACAGATTGAGAAATCTGCCCGCCATGCCAGACTTTGGTCTTGGGGGCACCTTCTAGGGAGATGCCTCAGGAAAGCCGAGAGGCAAGAAGTCCTGCAGTGCGGCCTCGAGGTCACCTGCAGGAATAGCACTTCGGAAAAGCTCCGGGTCAGAGACGAACGAGCGGGCTGTGCGGGGGCTCCTCACAGCACCGCTCTGGCGCGTCCTGTCCCGTCGATTGCTCTGAGCACTGTGGCGTGGCCTTGTCACCGCCAGCTCCTATGTCACCCCATGTCACAAAGGGTCCTTTGACACCCTGTCCTGCTCCATGCCATGGTGACCATGCTGCACCGTCTCACAAAGGGCCCTTGCACTCACTGCCACCTGCCCTGGGGCTGCCACCAGCCCACCCAAATTGGCCCACCTGGAAGGAATCCCTTGTCCCATGTGTCTAGGTCTACCCGACAGGAATGTTAGGAGTGTCTGGAATCTTAAGCAAACGCTGCCCTGCTCTGTGGGCTCAGGGCATTTAAGAATCCTCCATTCAGGAAAGTTTTCCTTCCCAATTGCTCAACTCAAGTACTTGCAAAAAGCTACAAACTTCCCAAATTCTCTGGCATGGCCTGAGAATGGCATCTGAGATTTGGAAGTCGGCAAATGCCATCTCCAAGCTGCAAGTCGCTTGCCTTAACATCGTCCCTTGAGAGTCACCTTGAAAAACAACACTACACAACAGCAAAACAAAGGCCGTTCTTTGGATTGCAAATGGCTTTCAATAAAGAGATGATAACATCATAGTTCTGTGAAGGAATAAAAGCTCACCAGGCATGAAAATCCACTCAGTGGTCAAAGGTTAGCCTAAACGAAGGACTAGATTGCAAATCGGCTAATCCTTCTCCTGGTACAGATAGCAAAGGGGCTCATAAAGTACAGCTGTCCCCTCTTCTTCCCTGCGGGACAATCAGGCCCACCAAGAGGAAAAATCACAGCTCTTCCTTCTGCCCTCCACAGCCAAAGCTGTGCCAAACCACAGATGCTGCCTTCAAACACACTCAAATTGCAGCCTAGACCTCTCACCTTCCAGACAGCTCCTTCCCCAAGATGACCACCAACACCAGCCCCCCTAAAGAGCCGCACAGAAGCTCTCAACAGCCCGCCAGGACCCCCAGCTGTCCCCATCCCTCCGCAGAGCTTTCCCACCCTCCACGAGACCCCCTGGTTCCCTGCACGGGCCGTGGGTTAGAGTGCCAGAGCCTGGCAGCGGCACGCTAACTGGAATTTGCACTGGGAGCTGCTTTAAACGTTTTATTAAGGCTGGTATTATAGTGTGGGTGTGTGCCTGTGTTAAGTCTTTCACTGCAACATTGTTTATTCCTTGCCTATGTTCAAGTAAGGAAGGGAGTGTGCTCAAGCCTGTGTTACCTTTTCCTCTGCCAGCAGTTGCTGCTCTTGTTTCAAACCTTTAAGAAGCCTAGACATTCACTCTAGGTCAACAACTCCCTGTGTTTATCTCACATTCAGTGGCAGCAATTCTTGAGCAAAAGGGTGACCATTGGCTTTCAGCCTCAGGATGCCTTAAATAGCTTGCACATTTGGTGGAACAACGCGGTATTCCAAAAGGAATCTCTTCTCTAGTTAATCCAGCAGCCATTCCTGGCCACTCACCAGAGAGACAAGGAACCTTTGCAACATGCCTGTATCAAAACCTTTAAGTCCCCTTTATTGCAGCCAGCCAGATCTTAAAGAAACCCCAATTGCAGGAGCAGAATCTCAGTACACAGGTGGGAGCGGCTTTGAAAGAGCCGATCAACAAAAACCAGGATTTCCAATTAGCACGGAGGAATAGGCGATAGAAGCCCTACCTCTACGAGTCAGCTCAGAAGGCAGAGAGAATCACTTGAACCCCTGCCCTCTGACCAGCCTGAGGAAAAAGGTTCAAGAGATGAACAGATTCCAAGTACGCCTTCAGAGTAATACACACCCACGAAGCATCTTGGAAGGAGAAAGGACTACTACCAGCTCAAGGAAAACAGATAAGGCATTCTGAGGCAATCTTGAAGTTGCTGGAGGCAGTACTACTACCTCAAGAGGTTGCCATTAGGCAGTGCCAAGGACATCAGAAAGGAGAAACAGAGCCCAAGAGAGGTGACGGCTTGGCTGACCAGGCTGCAAAAAGAGGAGCAGAACAAAGCCGTGCTGAGATTCAGGCAGTGATTCGGGAAGGTAAGGAACAATATGACAATGATATGTACTGTATACTCAGAAAGATCTAGAATTAGCAAAGAATCTGTAAGCAGAACAAAACCATCATGTTTTTGCCACTCCTCAGGGAGAGGCGCTTATGCCTGAAAGAGCATTATGAAAATGAATTAAGGATGGACATAATCCAGCATACACTGGGAAGGGGATGCCTTACTTAATTACTTGATAAGGACAACAGTAAGATGCAACGTGTACTCTGGTGTAAAGCAGGCAAACCAAGGCTGTGAAATAACATGTCAGAAAGCAAGCCGCAAACTAGGGCTAGCGCTGAGCTTGGCACAATAGCCAAGGGACAAGACCCTCCCTGGACTACACTGGCAAAATGACTTTTCTGAGTTGCCAAGGAAAGGCGGGGGTGAAAGGACCTCTTAGTATTAACTGATACCTTCTCAGCGTGACCCGAGGCATTCCCAGCTCAAACAAATAAAGCCAAAGAATTCAGCAACATTTTGTTAAACAACATAACACCCCGGTCCAGAGTGCTTTTAGACATCTCCTCCGATCGAGTAGCGCATTTCCTAGCAAATATTGCACAGCAGTTTTGCAGCAATCTCCCGAATCAAGTGGCCCCTACACATGCTGTGTTTGCCTCAGGCCAGTGGCCAGGTGGAAAAGATGAATTATCTGATACAGCAGCAGATAGTCAAAAATGGACAAGAGGCCAGCACACCTTGGCCCCTAGCTTTGGCTTCATTGCAGATTTGAGTAAGATCAAGAACTAAAGCAAAGCTGAACGCCTTTGAAAGACTGTCTGGAACACCAGATCAGCGTAAGTATCAAGGGGAAGATACTGTCTGGGTTGCAGAGGGGTATCTCCAGGACTATGTTGTCCAGCTAGCACTACAGCTGCAGCAAAGTGATCAACACATCTCGAGCACATGAGCAAGAGGATGCTCCTCACCCCAAATCCAGCCTGGGGACCAGATATACGTAAAATCCCCCGAGGGAAACTGTCTTATGGCAAAATGGAAAGAACTCTATTTGATACTTTGAATCACTTCTACAGCCTTTAAAGCTGAAAGCGTTAACCTCCTGCATACCTTATTCCGGAATCAAAAGACATCTGCCAAAGGCAAGTGGAGTCCAAAATCCGACCTGAGAAAGAACAGCAGAAACCAAGATGTGTTTCACATGATCGCCGTCTTCCTGGTACTCCTAATCAGAATGCAAGCCACAGTCACAGGTGACTGTCACTACCATCAAGATCTCCTTGGCCTGCAAGATCCTGGTGGATGGAACACTCCAAGACATTCAGGACCTAGGGAGCTAAACGGGATTAAAAAGGTGAAAACACTTTGTGCCATTTTAAGGATTAATGACGAGCCGCTGAAGACTGGGGAAGACCTGACTCGGAGCCCGCCTTGCTTGTCCCACCTGAAAGTAACATGTCGATGGCTTATAAATTTGAAACTCACAGACCTCTTGTAGATGAGATTACTGCAGTGGCCACGCGCATCTGTGACCTTTGTAACAAGCAGGGTGCGAATTCCTTTCCGTGTGATTCCTATCAGGATTTTGGCACTATGCAAATTCAAACGGGAGACTCTAACCTAGTGCACCATAGTCCCCTTCTTCTGTGAGGCCTAGGTGGGAAGACCATCATCATGTAGAGATCCAGTAACTGAGCCCAGCAGGAATCCCACCCTAGAAACACTGTTTCCAACAGCCAACTCTTGTGCAACTAGAGGAATGAATGGCACTGGCCCTGCGCTTAGCACATGGAACAGGTCCCATAGAAGATGCGCTTTTGAGAAATGAATTTCATTCTTGGGCTATTGCAGGCCATCAGGAATATTAACCAATCAAGTTGGAGGGGTAGCTGGGAACGTAATCATCCTTTGAGAGTATATCGTGCCCAAATCCATGGCCACGTGATGGTGACCCAGACCTGCATGCAATCCTGATAGCACAGCTACGTCCGTGAATGGCCTGAGGTACTCAGAAGACTCAACTATTTGTACCGGGAGCTTGAGTAAAGTAAGTATCCTTTGTAATCCTACCAGGGGCCAGTGCAAAGTTCCTGGAGGTATGAGAAAGGCTTGCCTAAAGGCAGGCAACGTCACTGAAGAAGCCACAGTTGCATGCCTTGGGTACTTGAGAAAGGGCCAACCTTGTCCCGTCCCCCAGCATGGGAGCCTTGCCCTCCTTGTCCCCAGGCAGCCCAGCCTGGGCACCTGGGCAGTGTCCCCGCCCTGCCGCTGAGGCTTCTGTCAGAGGCCTGGGAGAGGCTTTGGGGAAGTGCCAAAACAGCCGCGTGTCAGGAACGAGGCTACTGGCCAGGGGCTGCTCATGGCCTCTGACACCCAGTTCCTCAGGGCTTCCCAGCACAGCACCTCAGCTGCCTCCTGCCCCCTTGTAGCCTCCTGGCACCCACTCCCTCAGGCATCCCCCCTCGTGCCTTCCCACTGCCTTGTCCCATCAGGGCCTCCACAGCCCCTCATCCCTTCACGGCCTGCCAGCGCCCCGGCCGCTCAGGGTCTCCCCCAGCCCCGCCAACCTGCCCGGCAGCAGTGCTGCAGCCCCACAGGAGCTCCAGAGGAGCCTGAGCAAGAGGCACCACGGAGCTCTCAGCAATGCAGAGAGCAACCCCCGGGCAGGAGGACACCGATGGTGGTTCCTGGCTGGGACGGGGGTCGTGGCCATCTCCAGGCAGCGGTCTCGCAGGGATCCCCGCAGCTCCGGCCCCTGCCCACCCCCTCCGCCGCCAGCACAAAGGCTTCATCGGAAGCACCCAAGGCTAAGGGGCATCTGGCAGTTTTCCCTGCAACACTGCATGCCTGGGCAGCTTGCTGAGCACAAGCACCCTTCTCTCCCTCTTCCCCGATGCCCTGCAAAGCCTGGGCAGCACAAGACAACTCCTGGCAGTCTGTCTATTCTAACACATCCTATATTTCTATAATAGCATCAAACAAAATGGAGAAAAAAATGAAGGAAAAGAAAAATCCCTGCTGGCTCTGCTGGCCCCACCAGACAGAGCCTACCAAATCAGCTCTCTGCAGAGACCCAGCAGCACAGCCAGGCACTGCCGCACAGACAAGGTCGTCTCTTGCATGCCCTGTGGAATTGGTCTTGCACCCTCCACAATGCGGAGTAGGGAGCTCTCTGAACTGCCTGGAGGACGAACGCTGTTTCAATTGCCAGGTTTCTAATGGCAGGGCTGCTGTCGTATGCCATGACTTCCAGGGCTGGAAGAGAGAGGAACAGAGGCACGGTCAGGTCCCAGATCTGCGGGGACCTGAGGAGACTCCTGTGCCAGGGCTATCCCAGCTCACACCAGTCTTGGCCAGGACGGAACAGGGACCAATGGCACCAACCCAAAACTGCTGGCCACAAATCCCCCAAGTGCCCCTGAATTCTCGGAGTGCTCTGCCCATGCCACCCATCCGCACAGGAAGCAGAGCCCTCCGCAGCTGGGGCAGAGCTCGCAGCTCCTGCTGCCAGCCCCCGCTGACAGCGCGCTGCCATCACTCACCCTCACAGATGAGCTGGAGCTCTTCCTCCTGCCCCCTCAGGTACTGTCCGGCCATCCCTGGGAACACAGAGCCTGTCAAGGGCTGCGCCCAGCAGCGCAGCTCCCTGCCAGCGGCACTGCCAGCCCTGTGGCCACTCGCCCTCCTGGACCGGCAGGGCTCAGCCCGGGCCCTCGCAGCATCCTGATGCCCAAGGGCACGGCTGCAAGAGGGAGGCAGAAGCTCTGAGGGCAACCAGGGCTCCACGGTGCCGGGCCCTGATGGCACTGCCGGGGCAGCAGCCAGGGCTGGGGACAAGCTGGGCTGGGCGGGGTGGGGAGGGACCCCTGGCTGGTGGCTCACCGATGAACCTGATGGCCGCCTCTCGCAGGGGTTCCTGGGGGCTCTGCAGATATGGCAGCGCCTGGCGCAGGTGCTCGGTCACTCGGCTGCTGTCCTGTGCTAGCTGGAGAGAGCGGTGGGAGGGAAGGGAAGGAAAGGCTGGGACCCCGGGCTCTGCCCCTTTGGCAGGGACTGCCCTGAGGCGCCGGCCAGCAGCCGCCGGCACTGGGCTCTGCAGGTGGCTGCAGGCCGGGTGCTGCCCGGGGAGCCGTGGTGCCGCCCTTCCCCACAGCCCCGCTGGGCCGGGGCTCCGTTGGCACCCGGCTTGGGGCCGCAGGAGCCTGGAGAAGAGCCCGTGAGGCCCCTGGGTGCAGCACTGGGCGCGGCCACAGCTGCCAGCCCCACACAGTGAGCACCGCGCTCAGGGGGCTTCTCCAGCCTGAGCCTGGATATTCCAGGCCATCCTTACCAGTCCTTCGCCAAACCTCCATGTCTCATCCACCTGCAGCATCTGCTCAATATCCCTCCTCTTCAGGAATCTTGCCGAACAATGCAGTGTTTCCCGAGAGGCCTGGCGAGCAGCAGAGACGTGGAGGTGGCACCGCAGTTCCGGGCACAGGACCCGCCTCCCTGTGCCAAGGCCTGGGGGAGGAGGCTGCAGCCCGGGAGGTGCCTGGGCAGGAGGCAGCCGAGCCCCTGCCAGGGTAACAGCAGCAGCCCACGATTCCTCACCTGTGCCACACTCGGATTCTCATCATGGCAATGGAAAGAGAGTGGGAACAGGCTCCGGCGCACAAGGGACTTCAGGGCCTTTCTTTCCTCTTCTAATAATAAATCCATCATCTCTTGAAAGACAGTCATGGAACACAGCTGCACCTGGCTGTCATCCTGTATGAAAGGAAGGTAAAAAGACCGAAGCCTTGGTTCCTTCTGGCACCGGTGTTGAAATCCACAGGGCAGCGAGTGTCGGGGCAGCACTCAGTGGCCGTGGCTGGGGGCCCAGAGCCTTACGCTGTCGAAGAGTGGCAGGAGCGCCTCAGCCAGCTGCAGGGCCATGGGGCTGGCTATAGGAGCACCAGCGTAGCGGAACAAATATCTGAGGAGGACGACGGTCACCCTGAGCACATCGCTCTCATTTTCCTGCAGGAGCTCCACAAGGCTTTCAGTCAGGCCCCACATTTTTTTTGCCTGTGTGGAAGACAACTCTATGAAAGGCCACCCTGGTGCCGCAGGGCCTGGAGGCCAAAGGCCTCAGGCCCCAGGAACTGGGGCAGCTGAACCGGGAGGCAGGAGAGCCTGGGAGCAGCTGCCTGAGCACCTGCAGCACAGCCATGCCCAAGCCACTGCATTCCCCAGCCTCACGCTGCTGGCAGGGCTTCAGCAGCTGCTCCCTTCTCACCATGGGGGGATTCTTGCACAGCGCTAAGAGGCCTCTGAGCGCCAGGCGACGCCTCTCCCTGCACTCGCTCTGCAGCTTCTTGGACATGATCTCCAGGAGGACGGCCTCGTATTTAGTCACGTCCAAGCACTCAAAGACCTGAAAGGCACAGGGCATTGACAGGGGACTGGGATGGCAAGAGCCCAGAAGCGAACAGGGCCGAGCCCAGACTGCAGCCCAGGGCACGGGCACCGTCCCAGGCAGCTGTGGCTGCAAGAGGGCAGAGAGCTTGGAGGCAGCTCAGTGCTGGCTATCAGGCTCACCTCTACAAGGATTGCCAGGGCAGGCAGATCCCAGAATGGCCTCTCCATGCTGAACAGCTTAAGCAGGTACAATGCAATGCCAGAACACAAGGGTACGGATGAACGGCGCATGACTCTGAGAGGAGGAAAAAGGAACCAGGGCCTGAGTCAGGGGGACAGAGCTCTCCCAGGACTGACTCACACAGTTCTCCTCTTTCCCCACCATTCCTTTAGGGGATCTGGAACATTTGGGAGGTGGCTCCTTTTGGGCACCCTCCTCTCCCAGCCTTTCCCAGTCTGCTTGGCTATCCCTCGGTGACAAGGCCCTGTGGCCCATGACCACAGGGACTGTGTGGGGCACCCCGGGCACAGAGCACAGATGCTGGGGGCAGTGGGGAGCAGGGGATCTCACCTGGCCAGCAGACCCACGGCATAGTGGTGGGTGTCAGCACACAGCAGTGTGTCCCAGCCACGCTTGCGTTCCATTTCCATGACCACATTCTCACATTGCAGTTGGCAGAGCAGGGACTTGAGGGTCTGCACTGCAAACCTGTGTGCAGAGCAAAGCTCAGGTCACGCTGGGAGCATTGGCTTCTGCCCTGGGGACACAGCAGGGACAGAAGGAGTGGGATGGAGAACCTGCTGGGGCTGCTGGCAAGGCCGTGTTCTTCCTGGCATGCCTTCCAGAAGTCATTGACCTCCTCCGCTGCATCCAGAGTGCTGAGAAGCACTTGGAAGAGGAGGTGCACAAACAGGTGGCTGAAATACACCGTCACTATATGCGGGCAGCTGGGCTCCTGGAGGATCTTCCACATCACCAGAGTGGCCTGCAAAGGACAAAGCACCCCGAGACAGCGCTCAGTGCCCAGGTGGGCGTGCGGCAGGGCCCGAGCGTGGCAGGGAGAAGCCAGGGGAGACACAGGGGGAGCATGGGGCCTGGTGGCCCTGAAGCTGCCCTTAGGCCAGGATTCAGCCCAGCACCTCTGGCAGGGAGATGCAGTGGGAGAAAGAGGGTGGACAGCTGCTGGAGAGGCTGCCTTGGCATGAGCAAAGGCCAGTTCCAGAAACTCACAGCCAGGGCAAAGACACGCGTTCTGTCCCCATGGGAGGTGCATGTGCTGCGCTCTGGCCAGGTCCCCAGCACATCTAGGAGTCTCAGCTGCGCCAACTCTGCAGTCGCGGCCGAGCACAAGATTGTCTTCCACATGGTCATAGCGGGTCTACGGGACCAGAGCTCTGTCTCAGGTCGGTTTCAGGCACAGCACCATGGCCTGGGCAGCAGCAGGGAGCTGAGCTGGCTGCCAGCTCTACCTCTGCCCACTGCCCCTCAGTGGCAGCAGCCAGGCAGCCCCGCCCCGTGGGGACAGGACCCTGAGGGGCAGGGAGGGAGCATGGCAGCAGGCTCGGGGGCTGACATGCCAGGGCTGGGAACCCTGGAACTCTCTGTTGGTCAGACAGTGGAACAGGCTGTACAGGGTGAGGGGCTGGTGAGCCCTGGGCCCTCTGGGCAGGTGCGCCCCATACCTGTCACACGATGGGGCCACACGCAGGAGACTCATCACCACATCGGTGGGATGTGCCTCGGCGAGATGCAGCAGGGTCTTGTCCAGCCTGTGCTCAGCCAGCTGATTTGTCAGGAGCCACTGGTGGATGTACGTCACCATGGCAGGCACCTGAAGAAGGCACAGGGAGACTTGGAATGCTGCCAGAGGGAGTAATGTCCCCAGCTTCCCCAGAGAAGTGTATCCCTTCCCAGCACAGTGCGATGGCCTCAAGGGCTTCCAGGGACCAGCAGGCCCCAGCGGCTTGAGAGGCCAAGGAATTCCTGGGAGGATCAAACCCTGGCCACAGGCTGCTTACTTGTTTTGGACTGGGTAAATCCTCTTCTTCAAGCATATCCAGCTTGACAACACTGGTGTTGGTGCTGTAGACGTCACGGTTGTCCATGGACCCAGTGGCCATGGCGCTGGTCTCTTCCTGCCAAATGCATTTGATGAATTTGTAAATCTGGGAGGGGAGTGAAGGGCAGGAAGAGACAGATATTCCATGGAGTGCTCCAAGTGCTGTGCTGGGCGGAGGAGTGACAGCAGGCCCAACCCAGGTGGGGATGGCTGCATGTACCTGCACGGTTGTGTGGAAGCGACCAAGGGCGGGGTCCTGCCCTTGTGTCCAGTCCATGGCTCCACCTGGCAAAGAGCGAGCACAGCCAGAGCTGAGGGGCTGCAGGTGAGGCCGGAGAACACAGCCCAGCCCTGCACTCCCCAGGCAGGGAAAGCCCCGGGATGCCCCAGGGGATGGAGCATGGCTGCTGCGGGATGTCTGGCTGACCCCTCTTCTGTCCTGTCCCTGAGCATGTCGACAGGGGATGGCATGGCATGGCATGGCATGGCATGGCATGGCATGGCATGGCATGGCATGGCATGGCATGGCATGGCATGGCATGGCATGGCATGGGCCCAAACTGGAAGCAGCCATCAGCCCTGTTGCCCAGCCGTGCCACTCACCATCCTGCATTGGCTGGAACGGCTCTGACTCTCCAGGCTGTTGAGCTGGGTCAACACTGGTGCCTCTCCTTTTTATTCCCCTGAACACTTTGAACAGATTGAGAAATCTGCCCGCCATGCCAGACTTTGGTCTTGGGGGCACCTTCTAGGGAGATGCCTCAGGAAAGCCGAGAGGCAAGAAGTCCTGCAGTGCGGCCTCGAGGTCACCTGCAGGAATAGCACTTCGGAAAAGCTCCGGGTCAGAGACGAACGAGCGGGCTGTGCGGGGTCTCCTCACAGCACCGCTCTGGCGCGTCCTGTCCCGTCGATTGCTCCGAGCACTGTGGCGTGGCCTTGTCACCGCCAGCTCCTATGTCACCCCATGTCACAAAGGGTCCTTTGACACCCTGTCCTGCTCCATGCCATGGTGACCATGCTGCACCGTCTCACAAAGGGCCCTTGCACTCACTGCCACCTGCCCTGGGGCTGCCCCCAGCCCACCCAAATTGGCCCACTTGGAAGGAATCCCTTGTCCCATGTGTCTAGGTCTACCCGACAGGAATGTTAGGAGTGTCTGGAATCTTAAGCAAACGCTGCCCTGCTCTGTGGGCTCAGGGCATTTAAGAATCCTCCATTCAGGAAAGTTTTCCTTCCCAATTGCTCAACTCAAGTACTTGCAAAAAGCTACAAACTTCCCAAATTCTCTGGCATGGCCTGAGAATGGCATCTGAGATTTGGAAGTCGGCAAATGCCATCTCCAAGCTGCAAGTCGCTTGCCTTAACATCGTCCCTTGAGAGTCACCTTGAAAAACAACACTACACAACAGCAAAACAAAGGCCGTTCTTTGGATTGCAAATGGCTTTCAATAAAGAGATGATAACATCATAGTTCTGTGAAGGAATAAAAGCTCACCAGGCATGAAAATCCACTCAGTGGTCAAAGGTTAGCCTAAACGAAGGACTAGATTGCAAATCGGCTAATCCTTCTCCTGGTACAGATAGCAAAGGGGCTCATAAAGTACAGCTGTCCCCTCTTCTTCCCTGCGGGACAATCAGGCCCACCAAGAGGAAAAATCACAGCTCTTCCTTCTGCCCTCCACAGCCAAAGCTGTGCCAAACCACAGATGCTGCCTTCAAACACACTCAAATTGCAGCCTAGACCTCTCACCTTCCAGACAGCTCCTTCCCCAAGATGACCACCAACACCAGCCCCCCTAAAGAGCCGCACAGAAGCTCTCAACAGCCCGCCAGGACCCCCAGCTGTCCCCATCCCTCCGCAGAGCTTTCCCACCCTCCACGAGACCCCCTGGTTCCCTGCACGGGCCGTGGGTTAGAGTGCCAGAGCCTGGCAGCGGCACGCTAACTGGAATTTGCACTGGGAGCTGCTTTAAACGTTTTATTAAGGCTGGTATTATAGTGTGGGTGTGTGCCTGTGTTAAGTCTTTCACTGCAACATTGTTTATTCCTTGCCTATGTTCAAGTAAGGAAGGGAGTGTGCTCAAGCCTGTGTTACCTTTTCCTCTGCCAGCAGTTGCTGCTCTTGTTTCAAACCTTTAAGAAGCCTAGACATTCACTCTAGGTCAACAACTCCCTGTGTTTATCTCACATTCAGTGGCAGCAATTCTTGAGCAAAAGGGTGACCATTGGCTTTCAGCCTCAGGATGCCTTAAATAGCTTGCACATTTGGTGGAACAACGTGGTATTCCAAAAGGAATCTCTTCTCTAGTTAATCCAGCAGCCATTCCTGGCCACTCACCAGAGAGACAAGGAACCTTTGCAACATGCCTGTATCAAAACCTTTAAGTCCCCTTTATTGCAGCCAGCCAGATCTTAAAGAAACCCCAATTGCAGGAGCAGAATCTCAGTACACAGGTGGGAGCGGCTTTGAAAGAGCCGATCAACAAAAACCAGGATTTCCAATTAGCACGGAGGAATAGGCGATAGAAGCCCTACCTCTACGAGTCAGCTCAGAAGGCAGAGAGAATCACTTGAACCCCTGCCCTCTGACCAGCCTGAGGAAAAAGGTTCAAGAGATGAACAGATTCCAAGTACGCCTTCAGAGTAATACACACCCACGAAGCATCTTGGAAGGAGAAAGGACTACTACCAGCTCAAGGAAAACAGATAAGGCATTCTGAGGCAATCTTGAAGTTGCTGGAGGCAGTACTACTACCTCAAGAGGTTGCCATTAGGCAGTGCCAAGGACATCAGAAAGGAGAAACAGAGCCCAAGAGAGGTGACGGCTTGGCTGACCAGGCTGCAAAAAGAGGAGCAGAACAAAGCCGTGCTGAGATTCAGGCAGTGATTCGGGAAGGTAAGGAACAATATGACAATGATATGACCTGTATTCTCAGAAAGATCTAGAATTAGCAAAGAATCTGTAAGCAGAACAAAACCATCATGTTTTTGCCACTCCTCAGGGAGAGGCGCTTATGCCTGAAAGAGCATTATGAAAATGAATTAAGGATGGACATAATCCAGCATACACTGGGAAGGGGATGCCTTACTTAATTACTTGATAAGGACAACAGTAAGATGCAACGTGTACTCTGGTGTAAAGCAGGCAAACCAAGGCTGTGAAATAACATGTCAGAAAGCAAGCCGCAAACTAGGGCTAGCGCTGAGCTTGGCACAATAGCCAAGGGACAAGACCCTCCCTGGACTACACTGGCAAAATGACTTTTCTGAGTTGCCAAGGAAAGGCGGGGGTGAAAGGACCTCTTAGTATTAACTGATACCTTCTCAGCGTGACCCGAGGCATTCCCAGCTCAAACAAATAAAGCCAAAGAATTCAGCAACATTTTGTTAAACAACATAACACCCCGGTCCAGAGTGCTTTTAGACATCTCCTCCGATCGAGTAGCGCATTTCCTAGCAAATATTGCACAGCAGTTTTGCAGCAATCTCCCGAATCAAGTGGCCCCTACACATGCTGTGTTTGCCTCAGGCCAGTGGCCAGGTGGAAAAGATGAATTATCTGATACAGCAGCAGATAGTCAAAAATGGACAAGAGGCCAGCACACCTTGGCCCCTAGCTTTGGCTTCATTGCAGATTTGAGTAAGATCAAGAACTAAAGCAAAGCTGAACGCCTTTGAAAGACTGTCTGGAACACCAGATCAGCGTAAGTATCAAGGGGAAGATACTGTCTGGGTTGCAGAGGGGTATCTCCAGGACTATGTTGTCCAGCTAGCACTACAGCTGCAGCAAAGTGATCAACACATCTCGAGCACATGAGCAAGAGGATGCTCCTCACCCCAAATCCAGCCTGGGGACCAGATATACGTAAAATCCCCCGAGGGAAACTGTCTTATGGCAAAATGGAAAGAACTCTATTTGATACTTTGAATCACTTCTACAGCCTTTAAAGCTGAAAGCGTTAACCTCCTGCATACCTTATTCCGGAATCAAAAGACATCTGCCAAAGGCAAGTGGAGTCCAAAATCCGACCTGAGAAAGAACAGCAGAAACCAAGATGTGTTTCACATGATCGCCGTCTTCCTGGTACTCCTAATCAGAATGCAAGCCACAGTCACAGGTGACTGTCACTACCATCAAGATCTCCTTGGCCTGCAAGATCCTGGTGGATGGAACACTCCAAGACATTCAGGACCTAGGGAGCTAAACGGGATTAAAAAGGTGAAAACACTTTGTGCCATTTTAAGGATTAATGACGAGCCGCTGAAGACTGGGGAAGACCTGACTCGGAGCCCGCCTTGCTTGTCCCACCTGAAAGTAACATGTCGATGGCTTATAAATTTGAAACTCACAGACCTCTTGTAGATGAGATTACTGCAGTGGCCACGCGCATCTGTGACCTTTGTAACAAGCAGGGTGCGAATTCCTTTCCGTGTGATTCCTATCAGGATTTTGGCACTATGCAAATTCAAACGGGAGACTCTAACCTAGTGCACCATAGTCCCCTTCTTCTGTGAGGCCTAGGTGGGAAGACCATCATCATGTAGAGATCCAGTAACTGAGCCCAGCAGGAATCCCACCCTAGAAACACTGTTTCCAACAGCCAACTCTTGTGCAACTAGAGGAATGAATGGCACTGGCCCTGCGCTTAGCACATGGAACAGGTCCCATAGAAGATGCGCTTTTGAGAAATGAATTTCATTCTTGGGCTATTGCAGGCCATCAGGAATATTAACCAATCAAGTTGGAGGGGTAGCTGGGAACGTAATCATCCGATGAGAGTATATCGTGCCCAAATCCATGGCCACGTGATGGTGACCCAGACCTGCATGCAATCCTGATAGCACAGCTACGTCCGTGAATGGCCTGAGGTACTCAGAAGACTCAACTATTTGTACCGGGAGCTTGAGTAAAGTAAGTATCCTTTGTAATCCTACCAGGGGCCAGTGCAAAGTTCCTGGAGGTATGAGAAAGGCTTGCCTAAAGGCAGGCAACGTCACTGAAGAAGCCACAGTTGCATGCCTTGGGTACTTGAGAAAGGGCCAACCTTGTCCCGTCCCCCAGCATGGGAGCCTTGCCCTCCTTGTCCCCAGGCAGCCCAGCCTGGGCACCTGGGCAGTGTCCCCGCCCTGCCGCTGAGGCTTCTGTCAGAGGCCTGGGAGAGGCTTTGGGGAAGTGCCAAAACAGGCGCGTGTCAGGAACGAGGCTACTGGCCAGGGGCTGCTCATGGCCTCTGACACCCAGTTCCTCAGGGCTTCCCAGCACAGCACCTCAGCTGCCTCCTGCCCCCTTGTAGCCTCCTGGCACCCACTCCCTCAGGCATCCCCCCTCGTGCCTTCCCACTGCCTTGTCCCATCAGGGCCTCCACAGCCCCTCATCCCTTCACGGCCTGCCAGCGCCCCGGCCGCTCAGGGTCTCCCCCAGCCCCGCCAACCTGCCCGGCAGCAGTGCTGCAGCCCCACAGGAGCTCCAGAGGAGCCTGAGCAAGAGGCACCACGGAGCTCTCAGCAATGCAGAGAGCAACCCCCGGGCAGGAGGACACCGATGGTGGTTCCTGGCTGGGACGGGGGTCGTGGCCATCTCCAGGCAGCGGTCTCGCAGGGATCCCCGCAGCTCCGGCCCCTGCCCACCCCCTCCGCCGCCAGCACAAAGGCTTCATCGGAAGCACCCAAGGCTAAGGGGCATCTGGCAGTTTTCCCTGCAACACTGCATGCCTGGGCAGCTTGCTGAGCACAAGCACCCTTCTCTCCCTCTTCCCCGATGCCCTGCAAAGCCTGGGCAGCACAAGACAACTCCTGGCAGTCTGTCTATTCTAACACATCCTATATTTCTATAATAGCATCAAACAAAATGGAGAAAAAAATGAAGGAAAAGAAAAATCCCTGCTGGCTCTGCTGGCCCCACCAGACAGAGCCTACCAAATCAGCTCTCTGCAGAGACCCAGCAGCACAGCCAGGCACTGCCGCACAGACAAGGTCGTCTCTTGCATGCCCTGTGGAATTGGTCTTGCACCCTCCACAATGCGGAGTAGGGAGCTCTCTGAACTGCCTGGAGGACGAACGCTGTTTCAATTGCCAGGTTTCTAATGGCAGGGCTGCTGTCGTATGCCATGACTTCCAGGGCTGGAAGAGAGAGGAACAGAGGCACGGTCAGGTCCCAGATCTGCGGGGACCTGAGGAGACTCCTGTGCCAGGGCTATCCCAGCTCACACCAGTCTTGGCCAGGACGGAACAGGGACCAATGGGACCAACCCAAAACTGCTGGCCACAAATCCCCCAAGTGCCCCTGAATTCTCGGAGTGCTCTGCCCATGCCACCCATCCGCACAGGAAGCAGAGCCCTCCGCAGCTGGGGCAGAGCTCGCAGCTCCTCCTGCCAGCCCCCGCTGACAGCGCGCTGCCATCACTCACCCTCACAGATGAGCTGGAGCTCTTCCTCCTGCCCCCTCAGGTACTGTCCGGCCATCCCTGGGAACACAGAGCCTGTCAAGGGCTGCGCCCAGCAGCGCAGCTCCCTGCCAGCGGCACTGCCAGCCCTGTGGCCACTCGCCCTCCTGGACCGGCAGGGCTCAGCCCGGGCCCTCGCAGCATCCTGATGCCCAAGGGCACGGCTGCGAGAGGGAGGCAGAAGCTCTGAGGGCAACCAGGGCTCCACGGTGCCGGGCCCTGATGGCGCTGCCGGGGCAGCAGCCAGGGCTGGGGACAAGCTGGGCTGGGCGGGGTGGGGAGGGACCCCTGGCTGGTGGCTCACCGATGAACCTGATGGCCGCCTCTCGCAGGGGTTCCTGGGGGCTCTGCAGATATGGCAGCGCCTGGCGCAGGTGCTCGGTCACTCGGCTGCTGTCCTGTGCTAGCTGGAGAGAGCGGTGGGAGGGAAGGGAAGGAAAGGCTGGGACCCCGGGCTCTGCCCCTTTGGCAGGGACTGCCCTGAGGCGCCGGCCAGCAGCCGCCGGCACTGGGCTCTGCAGGTGGCTGCAGGCCGGGTGCTGCCCGGGGAGCCGTGGTGCCGCCCTTCCCCACAGCCCCGCTGGGCCGGGGCTCCGTTGGCACCCGGCTTGGGGCCGCAGGAGCCTGGAGAAGAGCCCGTGAGGCCCCTGGGTGCAGCACTGGGCGCGGCCACAGCTGCCAGCCCCACACAGTGAGCACCGCGCTCAGGGGGCTTCTCCAGCCTGAGCCTGGATATTCCAGGCCATCCTTACCAGTCCTTCGCCAAACCTCCATGTCTCATCCACCTGCAGCATCTGCTCAATATCCCTCCTCTTCAGGAATCTTGCCGAACAATGCAGTGTTTCCCGAGAGGCCTGGCGAGCAGCAGAGACGTGGAGGTGGCACCGCAGTTCCGGGCACAGGACCCGCCTCCCTGTGCCAAGGCCTGGGGGAGGAGGCTGCAGCCCGGGAGGTGCCTGGGCAGGAGGCAGCCGAGCCCCTGCCAGGGTAACAGCAGCAGCCCACGATTCCTCACCTGTGCCACACTCGGATTCTCATCATGGCAATGGAAAGAGAGTGGGAACAGGCTCCGGCGCACAAGGGACTTCAGGGCCTTTCTTTCCTCTTCTAATAATAAATCCATCATCTCTTGAAAGACAGTCATGGAACACAGCTGCACCTGGCTGTCATCCTGTATGAAAGGAAGGTAAAAAGACCGAAGCCTTGGTTCCTTCTGGCACCGGTGTTGAAATCCACAGGGCAGCGAGTGTCGGGGCAGCACTCAGTGGCCGTGGCTGGGGGCCCAGAGCCTTACGCTGTCGAAGAGTGGCAGGAGCGCCTCAGCCAGCTGCAGGGCCATGGGGCTGGCTATAGGAGCACCAGCGTAGCGGAACAAATATCTGAGGAGGACGACGGTCACCCTGAGCACGTCGCTCTCATTTTCCTGCAGGAGCTCCACAAGGCTTTCAGTCAGGCCCCACATTTTTTTTGCCTGTGTGGAAGACAACTCTATGATAAAGGCCACCCTGGTGCCGCAGGGCCTGGAGGCCAAAGGCCTCAGGCCCCAGGAACTGGGGCAGCTGAACCGGGAGGCAGGAGAGCCTGGGAGCAGCTGCCTGAGCACCTGCAGCACAGCCATGCCCAAGCCACTGCATTCCCCAGCCTCACGCTGCTGGCAGGGCTTCAGCAGCTGCTCCCTTCTCACCATGGGGGGATTCTTGCACAGCGCTAAGAGGCCTCTGAGCGCCAGGCGACGCCTCTCCCTGCACTCGCTCTGCAGCTTCTTGGACATGATCTCCAGGAGGACGGCCTCGTATTTAGTCACGTCCAAGCACTCAAAGACCTGAAAGGCACAGGGCATTGACAGGGGACTGGGATGGCAAGAGCCCAGAAGCGAACAGGGCCGAGCCCAGACTGCAGCCCAGGGCACGGGCACCGTCCCAGGCAGCTGTGGCTGCAAGAGGGCAGAGAGCTTGGAGGCAGCTCAGTGCTGGCTATCAGGCTCACCTCTACAAGGATTGCCAGGGCAGGCAGATCCCAGAATGGCCTCTCCATGCTGAACAGCTTAAGCAGGTACAATGCAATGCCAGAACACAAGGGTACGGATGAACGGCGCATGACTCTGAGAGGAGGAAAAAGGAACCAGGGCCTGAGTCAGGGGGACAGAGCTCTCCCAGGACTGACTCACACAGTTCTCCTCTTTCCCCACCATTCCTTTAGGGGATCTGGAACATTTGGGAGGTGGCTCCTTTTGGGCACCCTCCTCTCCCAGCCTTTCCCAGTCTGCTTGGCTATCCCTCGGTGACAAGGCCCTGTGGCCCATGACCACAGGGACTGTGTGGGGCACCCCGGGCACAGAGCACAGATGCTGGGGGCAGTGGGGAGCAGGGGATCTCACCTGGCCAGCAGACCCACGGCATAGTGGTGGGTGTCAGCACACAGCAGTGTGTCCCAGCCACGCTTGCGTTCCATTTCCATGACCACATTCTCACATTGCAGTTGGCAGAGCAGGGACTTGAGGGTCTGCACTGCAAACCTGTGTGCAGAGCAAAGCTCAGGTCACGCTGGGAGCATTGGCTTCTGCCCTGGGGACACAGCAGGGACAGAAGGAGTGGGATGGAGAACCTGCTGGGGCTGCTGGCAAGGCCGTGTTCTTCCTGGCATGCCTTCCAGAAGTCATTGACCTCCTCCGCTGCATCCAGAGTGCTGAGAAGCACTTGGAAGAGGAGGTGCACAAACAGGTGGCTGAAATACACCGTCACTATATGCGGGCAGCTGGGCTCCTGGAGGATCTTCCACATCACCAGAGTGGCCTGCAAAGGACAAAGCACCCCGAGACAGCGCTCAGTGCCCAGGTGGGCGTGCGGCAGGGCCCGAGCGTGGCAGGGAGAAGCCAGGGGAGACACAGGGGGAGCATGGGGCCTGGTGGCCCTGAAGCTGCCCTTAGGCCAGGATTCAGCCCAGCACCTCTGGCAGGGAGATGCAGTGGGAGAAAGAGGGTGGACAGCTGCTGGAGAGGCTGCCTTGGCATGAGCAAAGGCCAGTTCCAGAAACTCACAGCCAGGGCAAAGACACGCGTTCTGTCCCCATGGGAGGTGCATGTGCTGCGCTCTGGCCAGGTCCCCAGCACATCTAGGAGTCTCAGCTGCGCCAACTCTGCAGTCGCGGCCGAGCACAAGATTGTCTTCCACATGGTCATAGCGGGTCTATGGGACCAGAGCTCTGTCTCAGGTCGGTTTCAGGCACAGCACCATGGCCTGGGCAGCAGCAGGGAGCTGAGCTGGCTGCCAGCTCTACCTCTGCCCACTGCCCCTCAGTGGCAGCAGCCAGGCAGCCCCGCCCCGTGGGGACAGGACCCTGAGGGGCAGGGAGGGAGCATGGCAGCAGGCTCGGGGGCTGACATGCCAGGGCTGGGAACCCTGGAACTCTCTGTTGGTCAGACAGTGGAACAGGCTGTACAGGGTGAGGGGCTGGTGAGCCCTGGGCCCTCTGGGCACGTGCGCCCCATACCTGTCACACGATGGGGCCACACGCAGGAGACTCATCACCACATCGGTGGGATGTGCCTCGGCGAGATGCAGCAGGGTCTTGTCCAGCCTGTGCTCAGCCAGCTGATTTGTCAGGAGCCACTGGTGGATGTACGTCACCATGGCAGGCACCTGAAGAAGGCACAGGGAGACTTGGAATGCTGCCAGAGGGAGTAATGTCCCCAGCTTCCCCAGAGAAGTGTATCCCTTCCCAGCACAGTGCGATGGCCTCAAGGGCTTCCAGGGACCAGCAGGCCCCAGCGGCTTGAGAGGCCAAGGAATTCCTGGGAGGATCAAACCCTGGCCACAGGCTGCTTACTTGTTTTGGACTGGGTAAATCCTCTTCTTCAAGCATATCCAGCTTGACAACACTGGTGTTGGTGCTGTAGACGTCACGGTTGTCCATGGACCCAGTGGCCATGGCGCTGGTCTCTTCCTGCCAAATGCATTTGATGAATTTGTAAATCTGGGAGGGGAGTGAAGGGCAGGAAGAGACAGATATTCCATGGAGTGCTCCAAGTGCTGTGCTGGGCGGAGGAGTGACAGCAGGCCCAACCCAGGTGGGGATGGCTGCATGTACCTGCACGGTTGTGTGGAAGCGACCAAGGGCGGGGTCCTGCCCTTGTGTCCAGTCCATGGCTCCACCTGGCAAAGAGCGAGCACAGCCAGAGCTGAGGGGCTGCAGGTGAGGCCGGAGAACACAGCCCAGCCCTGCACTCCCCAGGCAGGGAAAGCCCCGGGATGCCCCAGGGGATGGAGCATGGCTGCTGCGGGATGTCTGGCTGACCCCTCTTCTGTCCTGTCCCTGAGCATGTCGACAGGGGATGGCATGGCATGGCATGGCATGGCATGGCATGGCATGGCATGGCATGGCATGGCATGGCATGGCATGGGCCCAAACTGGAAGCAGCCATCAGCCCTGTTGCCCAGCCGTGCCACTCACCATCCTGCATTGGCTGGAACGGCTCTGACTCTCCAGGCTGTTGAGCTGGGTCAACACTGGTGCCTCTCCTTTTTATTCCCCTGAACACTTTGAACAGATTGAGAAATCTGCCCGCCATGCCAGACTTTGGTCTTGGGGGCACCTTCTAGGGAGATGCCTCAGGAAAGCCGAGAGGCAAGAAGTCCTGCAGTGCGGCCTCGAGGTCACCTGCAGGAATAGCACTTCGGAAAAGCTCCGGGTCAGAGACGAACGAGCGGGCTGTGCGGGGTCTCCTCACAGCACCGCTCTGGCGCGTCCTGTCCCGTCGATTGCTCCGAGCACTGTGGCGTGGCCTTGTCACCGCCAGCTCCTATGTCACCCCATGTCACAAAGGGTCCTTTGACACCCTGTCCTGCTCCATGCCATGGTGACCATGCTGCACCGTCTCACAAAGGGCCCTTGCACTCACTGCCACCTGCCCTGGGGCTGCCACCAGCCCACCCAAATTGGCCCACCTGGAAGGAATCCCTTGTCCCATGTGTCTAGGTCTACCCGACAGGAATGTTAGGAGTGTCTGGAATCTTAAGCAAACGCTGCCCTGCTCTGTGGGCTCAGGGCATTTAAGAATCCTCCATTCAGGAAAGTTTTCCTTCCCAATTGCTCAACTCAAGTACTTGCAAAAAGCTACAAACTTCCCAAATTCTCTGGCATGGCCTGAGAATGGCATCTGAGATTTGGAAGTCGGCAAATGCCATCTCCAAGCTGCAAGTCGCTTGCCTTAACATCGTCCCTTGAGAGTCACCTTGAAAAACAACACTACACAACAGCAAAACAAAGGCCGTTCTTTGGATTGCAAATGGCTTTCAATAAAGAGATGATAACATCATAGTTCTGTGAAGGAATAAAAGCTCACCAGGCATGAAAATCCACTCAGTGGTCAAAGGTTAGCCTAAACGAAGGACTAGATTGCAAATCGGCTAATCCTTCTCCTGGTACAGATAGCAAAGGGGCTCATAAAGTACAGCTGTCCCCTCTTCTTCCCTGCGGGACAATCAGGCCCACCAAGAGGAAAAATCACAGCTCTTCCTTCTGCCCTCCACAGCCAAAGCTGTGCCAAACCACAGATGCTGCCTTCAAACACACTCAAATTGCAGCCTAGACCTCTCACCTTCCAGACAGCTCCTTCCCCAAGATGACCACCAACACCAGCCCCCCTAAAGAGCCGCACAGAAGCTCTCAACAGCCCGCCAGGACCCCCAGCTGTCCCCATCCCTCCGCAGAGCTTTCCCACCCTCCACGAGACCCCCTGGTTCCCTGCACGGGCCGTGGGTTAGAGTGCCAGAGCCTGGCAGCGGCACGCTAACTGGAATTTGCACTGGGAGCTGCTTTAAACGTTTTATTAAGGCTGGTATTATAGTGTGGGTGTGTGCCTGTGTTAAGTCTTTCACTGCAACATTGTTTATTCCTTGCCTATGTTCAAGTAAGGAAGGGAGTGTGCTCAAGCCTGTGTTACCTTTTCCTCTGCCAGCAGTTGCTGCTCTTGTTTCAAACCTTTAAGAAGCCTAGACATTCACTCTAGGTCAACAACTCCCTGTGTTTATCTCACATTCAGTGGCAGCAATTCTTGAGCAAAAGGGTGACCATTGGCTTTCAGCCTCAGGATGCCTTAAATAGCTTGCACATTTGGTGGAACAACGCGGTATTCCAAAAGGAATCTCTTCTCTAGTTAATCCAGCAGCCATTCCTGGCCACTCACCAGAGAGACAAGGAACCTTTGCAACATGCCTGTATCAAAACCTTTAAGTCCCCTTTATTGCAGCCAGCCAGATCTTAAAGAAACCCCAATTGCAGGAGCAGAATCTCAGTACACAGGTGGGAGCGGCTTTGAAAGAGCCGATCAACAAAAACCAGGATTTCCAATTAGCACGGAGGAATAGGCGATAGAAGCCCTACCTCTACGAGTCAGCTCAGAAGGCAGAGAGAATCACTTGAACCCCTGCCCTCTGACCAGCCTGAGGAAAAAGGTTCAAGAGATGAACAGATTCCAAGTACGCCTTCAGAGTAATACACACCCACGAAGCATCTTGGAAGGAGAAAGGACTACTACCAGCTCAAGGAAAACAGATAAGGCATTCTGAGGCAATCTTGAAGTTGCTGGAGGCAGTACTACTACCTCAAGAGGTTGCCATTAGGCAGTGCCAAGGACATCAGAAAGGAGAAACAGAGCCCAAGAGAGGTGACGGCTTGGCTGACCAGGCTGCAAAAAGAGGAGCAGAACAAAGCCGTGCTGAGATTCAGGCAGTGATTCGGGAAGGTAAGGAACAATATGACAATGATATGACCTGTATTCTCAGAAAGATCTAGAATTAGCAAAGAATCTGTAAGCAGAACAAAACCATCATGTTTTTGCCACTCCTCAGGGAGAGGCGCTTATGCCTGAAAGAGCATTATGAAAATGAATTAAGGATGGACATAATCCAGCATACACTGGGAAGGGGATGCCTTACTTAATTACTTGATAAGGACAACAGTAAGATGCAACGTGTACTCTGGTGTAAAGCAGGCAAACCAAGGCTGTGAAATAACATGTCAGAAAGCAAGCCGCAAACTAGGGCTAGCGCTGAGCTTGGCACAATAGCCAAGGGACAAGACCCTCCCTGGACTACACTGGCAAAATGACTTTTCTGAGTTGCCAAGGAAAGGCGGGGGTGAAAGGACCTCTTAGTATTAACTGATACCTTCTCAGCGTGACCCGAGGCATTCCCAGCTCAAACAAATAAAGCCAAAGAATTCAGCAACATTTTGTTAAACAACATAACACCCCGGTCCAGAGTGCTTTTAGACATCTCCTCCGATCGAGTAGCGCATTTCCTAGCAAATATTGCACAGCAGTTTTGCAGCAATCTCCCGAATCAAGTGGCCCCTACACATGCTGTGTTTGCCTCAGGCCAGTGGCCAGGTGGAAAACATGAATTATCTGATACAGCAGCAGATAGTCAAAAATGGACAAGAGGCCAGCACACCTTGGCCCCTAGCTTTGGCTTCATTGCAGATTTGAGTAAGATCAAGAACTAAAGCAAAGCTGAACGCCTTTGAAAGACTGTCTGGAACACCAGATCAGCGTAAGTATCAAGGGGAAGATACTGTCTGGGTTGCAGAGGGGTATCTCCAGGACTATGTTGTCCAGCTAGCACTACAGCTGCAGCAAAGTGATCAACACATCTCGAGCACATGAGCAAGAGGATGCTCCTCACCCCAAATCCAGCCTGGGGACCAGATATACGTAAAATCCCCCGAGGGAAACTGTCTTATGGCAAAATGGAAAGAACTCTATTTGATACTTTGAATCACTTCTACAGCCTTTAAAGCTGAAAGCGTTAACCTCCTGCATACCTTATTCCGGAATCAAAAGACATCTGCCAAAGGCAAGTGGAGTCCAAAATCCGACCTGAGAAAGAACAGCAGAAACCAAGATGTGTTTCACATGATCGCCATCTTCCTGGTACTCCTAATCAGAATGCAAGCCACAGTCACAGGTGACTGTCACTACCATCAAGATCTCCTTGGCCTGCAAGATCCTGGTGGATGGAACACTCCAAGACATTCAGGACCTAGGGAGCTAAACGGGATTAAAAAGGTGAAAACACTTTGTGCCATTTTAAGGATTAATGACGAGCCGCTGAAGACTGGGGAAGACCTGACTCGGAGCCCGCCTTGCTTGTCCCACCTGAAAGTAACATGTCGATGGCTTATAAATTTGAAACTCACAGACCTCTTGTAGATGAGATTACTGCAGTGGCCACGCGCATCTGTGACCTTTGTAACAAGCAGGGTGCGAATTCCTTTCCGTGTGATTCCTATCAGGATTTTGGCACTATGCAAATTCAAACGGGAGACTCTAACCTAGTGCACCATAGTCCCCTTCTTCTGTGAGGCCTAGGTGGGAAGACCATCATCATGTAGAGATCCAGTAACTGAGCCCAGCAGGAATCCCACCCTAGAAACACTGTTTCCAACAGCCAACTCTTGTGCAACTAGAGGAATGAATGGCACTGGCCCTGCGCTTAGCACATGGAACAGGTCCCATAGAAGATGCGCTTTTGAGAAATGAATTTCATTCTTGGGCTATTGCAGGCCATCAGGAATATTAACCAATCAAGTTGGAGGGGTAGCTGGGAACGTAATCATCCGATGAGAGTATATCGTGCCCAAATCCATGGCCACGTGATGGTGACCCAGACCTGCATGCAATCCTGATAGCACAGCTACGTCCGTGAATGGCCTGAGGTACTCAGAAGACTCAACTATTTGTACCGGGAGCTTGAGTAAAGTAAGTATCCTTTGTAATCCTACCAGGGGCCAGTGCAAAGTTCCTGGAGGTATGAGAAAGGCTTGCCTAAAGGCAGGCAACGTCACTGAAGAAGCCACAGTTGCATGCCTTGGGTACTTGAGAAAGGGCCAACCTTGTCCCGTCCCCCAGCATGGGAGCCTTGCCCTCCTTGTCCCCAGGCAGCCCAGCCTGGGCACCTGGGCAGTGTCCCCGCCCTGCCGCTGAGGCTTCTGTCACAGGCCTGGGAGAGGCTTTGGGGAAGTGCCAAAACAGCCGCGTGTCAGGAACGAGGCTACTGGCCAGGGGCTGCTCATGGCCTCTGACACCCAGTTCCTCAGGGCTTCCCAGCACAGCACCTCAGCTGCCTCCTGCCCCCTTGTAGCCTCCTGGCACCCACTCCCTCAGGCATCCCCCCTCGTGCCTTCCCACTGCCTTGTCCCATCAGGGCCTCCACAGCCCCTCATCCCTTCACGGCCTGCCAGCGCCCCGGCCGCTCAGGGTCTCCCCCAGCCCCGCCAACCTGCCCGGCAGCAGTGCTGCAGCCCCACAGGAGCTCCAGAGGAGCCTGAGCAAGAGGCACCACGGAGCTCTCAGCAATGCAGAGAGCAACCCCCGGGCAGGAGGACACCGATGGTGGTTCCTGGCTGGGACGGGGGTCGTGGCCATCTCCAGGCAGCGGTCTCGCAGGGATCCCCGCAGCTCCGGCCCCTGCCCACCCCCTCCGCCGCCAGCACAAAGGCTTCATCGGAAGCACCCAAGGCTAAGGGGCATCTGGCAGTTTTCCCTGCAACACTGCATGCCTGGGCAGCTTGCTGAGCACAAGCACCCTTCTCTCCCTCTTCCCCGATGCCCTGCAAAGCCTGGGCAGCACAAGACAACTCCTGGCAGTCTGTCTATTCTAACACATCCTATATTTCTATAATAGCATCAAACAAAATGGAGAAAAAAATGAAGGAAAAGAAAAATCCCTGCTGGCTCTGCTGGCCCCACCAGACAGAGCCTACCAAATCAGCTCTCTGCAGAGACCCAGCAGCACAGCCAGGCACTGCCGCACAGACAAGGTCGTCTCTTGCATGCCCTGTGGAATTGGTCTTGCACCCTCCACAATGCGGAGTAGGGAGCTCTCTGAACTGCCTGGAGGACGAACGCTGTTTCAATTGCCAGGTTTCTAATGGCAGGGCTGCTGTCGTATGCCATGACTTCCAGGGCTGGAAGAGAGAGGAACAGAGGCACGGTCAGGTCCCAGATCTGCGGGGACCTGAGGAGACTCCTGTGCCAGGGCTATCCCAGCTCACACCAGTCTTGGCCAGGACGGAACAGGGACCAATGGCACCAACCCAAAACTGCTGGCCACAAATCCCCCAAGTGCCCCTGAATTCTCGGAGTGCTCTGCCCATGCCACCCATCCGCACAGGAAGCAGAGCCCTCCGCAGCTGGGGCAGAGCTCGCAGCTCCTCCTGCCAGCCCCCGCTGACAGCGCGCTGCCATCACTCACCCTCACAGATGAGCTGGAGCTCTTCCTCCTGCCCCCTCAGGTACTGTCCGGCCATCCCTGGGAACACAGAGCCTGTCAAGGGCTGCGCCCAGCAGCGCAGCTCCCTGCCAGCGGCACTGCCAGCCCTGTGGCCACTCGCCCTCCTGGACCGGCAGGGCTCAGCCCGGGCCCTCGCAGCATCCTGATGCCCAAGGGCACGGCTGCGAGAGGGAGGCAGAAGCTCCGAGGGCAACCAGGGCTCCACGGTGCCGGGCCCAGATGGCGCTGCCGGGGCAGCAGCCAGGGCTGGGGACAAGCTGGGCTGGGCGGGGTGGGGAGGGACCCCTGGCTGGTGGCTCACCGATGAACCTGATGGCCGCCTCTCGCAGGGGTTCCTGGGGGCTCTGCAGATAGGGCAGCGCCTGGCGCAGGTGCTCGGTCACTCGGCTGCTGTCCTGTGCTAGCTGGAGAGAGCGGTGGGAGGGAAGGGAAGGAAAGGCTGGGACCCCGGGCTCTGCCCCTTTGGCAGGGACTGCCCTGAGGCGCCGGCCAGCAGCCGCCGGCACTGGGCTCTGCAGGTGGCTGCAGGCCGGGTGCTGCCCGGGGAGCCGTGGTGCCGCCCTTCCCCACAGCCCCGCTGGGCCGGGGCTCCGTTGGCACCCGGCTTGGGGCCGCAGGAGCCTGGAGAAGAGCCCGTGAGGCCCCTGGGTGCAGCACTGGGCGCGGCCACAGCTGCCAGCCCCACACAGTGAGCACCGCGCTCAGGGGGCTTCTCCAGCCTGAGCCTGGATATTCCAGGCCATCCTTACCAGTCCTTCGCCAAACCTCCATGTCTCATCCACCTGCAGCATCTGCTCAATATCCCTCCTCTTCAGGAATCTTGCCGAACAATGCAGTGTTTCCCGAGAGGCCTGGCGAGCAGCAGAGACGTGGAGGTGGCACCGCAGTTCCGGGCACAGGACCCGCCTCCCTGTGCCAAGGCCTGGGGGAGGAGGCTGCAGCCCGGGAGGTGCCTGGGCAGGAGGCAGCCGAGCCCCTGCCAGGGGAACAGCAGCAGCCCACGATTCCTCACCTGTGCCACACTCGGATTCTCATCATGGCAATGGAAAGAGAGTGGGAACAGGCTCCGGCGCACAAGGGACTTCAGGGCCTTTCTTTCCTCTTCTAATAATAAATCCATCATCTCTTGAAAGACAGTCATGGAACACAGCTGCACCTGGCTGTCATCCTGTATGAAAGGAAGGTAAAAAGACCGAAGCCTTGGTTCCTTCTGGCACCGGTGTTGAAATCCACAGGGCAGCGAGTGTCAGGGCAGCACTCAGTGGCCGTGGCTGGGGGCCCAGAGCCTTACGCTGTCGAAGAGTGGCAGGAGCGCCTCAGCCAGCTGCAGGGCCATGGGGCTGGCTATAGGAGCACCAGCGTAGCGGAACAAATATCTGAGGAGGACGACGGTCACCCTGAGCACGTCGCTCTCATTTTCCTGCAGGAGCTCCACAAGGCTTTCAGTCAGGCCCCACATTTTTTTTGCCTGTGTGGAAGACAACTCTATGATAAAGGCCACCCTGGTGCCGCAGGGCCTGGAGGCCAAAGGCCTCAGGCCCCAGGAACTGGGGCAGCTGAACCGGGAGGCAGGAGAGCCTGGGAGCAGCTGCCTGAGCACCTGCAGCACAGCCATGCCCAAGCCACTGCATTCCCCAGCCTCACGCTGCTGGCAGGGCTTCAGCAGCTGCTCCCTTCTCACCATGGGGGGATTCTTGCACAGCGCTAAGAGGCCTCTGAGCGCCAGGCGACGCCTCTCCCTGCACTCGCTCTGCAGCTTCTTGGACATGATCTCCAGGAGGACGGCCTCGTATTTAGTCACGTCCAAGCACTCAAAGACCTGAAAGGCACAGGGCATTGACAGGGGACTGGGATGGCAAGAGCCCAGAAGCGAACAGGGCCGAGCCCAGACTGCAGCCCAGGGCACGGGCACCGTCCCAGGCAGCTGTGGCTGCAAGAGGGCAGAGAGCTTGGAGGCAGCTCAGTGCTGGCTATCAGGCTCACCTCTACAAGGATTGCCAGGGCAGGCAGATCCCAGAATGGCCTCTCCATGCTGAACAGCTTAAGCAGGTACAATGCAATGCCAGAACACAAGGGTACGGATGAACGGCGCATGACTCTGAGAGGAGGAAAAAGGAACCAGGGCCTGAGTCAGGGGGACAGAGCTCTCCCAGGACTGACTCACACAGTTCTCCTCTTTCCCCACCATTCCTTTAGGGGATCTGGAACATTTGGGAGGTGGCTCCTTTTGGGCACCCTCCTCTCCCAGCCTTTCCCAGTCTGCTTGGCCATCCCTCGGTGACAAGGCCCTGTGGCCCATGACCACAGGGACTGTGTGGGGCACCCCGGGCACAGAGCACAAATGCTGGGGGCAGTGGGGAGCAGGGGATCTCACCTGGCCAGCAGACCCACGGCATAGTGGTGGGTGTCAGCACACAGCAGTGTGTCCCAGCCACGCTTGCGTTCCATTTCCATGACCACATTCTCACATTGCAGTTGGCAGAGCAGGGACTTGAGGGTCTGCACTGCAAACCTGTGTGCAGAGCAAAGCTCAGGTCACGCTGGGAGCATTGGCTTCTGCCCTGGGGACACAGCAGGGACAGAAGGAGTGGGATGGAGAACCTGCTGGGGCTGCTGGCAAGGCCGTGTTCTTCCTGGCATGCCTTCCAGAAGTCATTGACCTCCTCCGCTGCATCCAGAGTGCTGAGAAGCACTTGGAAGAGCAGGTGCACAAACAGGTGGCTGAAATACACCGTCACTATATGCGGGCAGCTGGGCTCCTGGAGGATCTTCCACATCACCAGAGTGGCCTGCAAAGGACAAAGCACCCCGAGACAGCGCTCAGTGCCCAGGTGGGCGTGCGGCAGGGCCCGAGCGTGGCAGGGAGAAGCCAGGGGAGACACAGGGGGAGCATGGGGCCTGGTGGCCCTGAAGCTGCCCTTAGGCCAGGATTCAGCCCAGCACCTCTGGCAGGGAGATGCAGTGGGAGAAAGAGGGTGGACAGCTGCTGGAGAGGCTGCCTTGGCGTGAGCAAAGGCCAGTTCCAGAAACTCACAGCCAGGGCAAAGACACGCGTTCTGTCCCCATGGGAGGTGCATGTGCTGCGCTCTGGCCAGGTCCCCAGCACATCTAGGAGTCTCAGCTGCGCCAACTCTGCAGTCGCGGCCGAGCACAAGATTGTCTTCCACATGGTCATAGCGGGTCTACGGGACCAGAGCTCTGTCTCAGGTCGGTTTCAGGCACAGCACCATGGCCTGGGCAGCAGCAGGGAGCTGAGCTGGCTGCCAGCTCTACCTCTGCCCACTGCCCCTCAGTGGCAGCAGCCAGGCAGCCCCGCCCCGTGGGGACAGGACCCTGAGGGGCAGGGAGGGAGCATGGCAGCAGGCTCGGGGGCTGACATGCCAGGGCTGGGAACCCTGGAACTCTCTGTTGGTCAGACAGTGGAACAGGCTGTACAGGGTGAGGGGCTGGTGAGCCCTGGGCCCTCTGGGCACGTGCGCCCCATACCTGTCACACGATGGGGCCACACGCAGGAGACTCATCACCACATCGGTGGGATGTGCCTCGGCGAGATGCAGCAGGGTCTTGTCCAGCCTGTGCTCAGCCAGCTGATTTGTCAGGAGCCACTGGTGGATGTACGTCACCATGGCAGGCACCTGAAGAAGGCACAGGGAGACTTGGAATGCTGCCAGAGGGAGTAATGTCCCCAGCTTCCCCAGAGAAGTGTATCCCTTCCCAGCACAGTGCGATGGCCTCAAGGGCTTCCAGGGACCAGCAGGCCCCAGTGGCTTGAGAGGCCAAGCAATTCCTGGGAGGATCAAACCCTGGCCACAGGCTGCTTACTTGTTTTGGACTGGGTAAATCCTCTTCTTCAAGCATATCCAGCTTGACAACACTGGTGTTGGTGCTGTAGACGTCACGGTTGTCCATGGACCCAGTGGCCATGGCGCTGGTCTCTTCCTGCCAAATGCATTTGATGAATTTGTAAATCTGGGAGGGGAGTGAAGGGCAGGAAGAGACAGATATTCCATGGAGTGCTCCAAGTGCTGTGCTGGGCGGAGGAGTGACAGCAGGCCCAACCCAGGTGGGGATGGCTGCATGTACCTGCACGGTTGTGTGGAAGCGACCAAGGGCGGGGTCCTGCCCTTGTGTCCAGTCCATGGCTCCACCTGGCAAAGAGCGAGCACAGCCAGAGCTGAGGGGCTGCAGGTGAGGCCGGAGAACACAGCCCAGCCCTGCACTCCCCAGGCAGGGAAAGCCCCGGGATGCCCCAGGGGATGGAGCATGGCTGCTGCGGGATGTCTGGCTGACCCCTCTTCTGTCCTGTCCCTGAGCATGTCGCCAGGGGATGGCATGGCATGGCATGGCATGGCATGGCATGGCATGGCATGGCATGGCATGGCATGGCATGGCATGGCATGGCATGGCATGGCATGGCATGGCATGGCATGGGCCCAAACTGGAAGCAGCCATCAGCCCTGTTGCCCAGCCGTGCCACTCACCATCCTGCATTGGCTGGAACGGCTCTGACTCTCCAGGCTGTTGAGCTGGGTCAACACTGGTGCCTCTCCTTTTTATTCCCCTGAACACTTTGAACAGATTGAGAAATCTGCCCGCCATGCCAGACTTTGGTCTTGGGGGCACCTTCTAGGGAGATGCCTCAGGAAAGCCGAGAGGCAAGAAGTCCTGCAGTGCGGCCTCGAGGTCACCTGCAGGAATAGCACTTCGGAAAAGCTCCGGGTCAGAGACGAACGAGCGGGCTGTGCGGGGGCTCCTCACAGCACCGCTCTGGCGCGTCCTGTCCCGTCGATTGCTCCGAGCACTGTGGCGTGGCCTTGTCACCGCCAGCTCCTATGTCACCCCATGTCACAAAGGGTCCTTTGACACCCTGTCCTGCTCCATGCCATGGTGACCATGCTGCACCGTCTCACAAAGGGCCCTTGCACTCACTGCCACCTGCCCTGGGGCTGCCACCAGCCCACCCAAATTGGCCCACCTGGAAGGAATCCCTTGTCCCATGTGTCTAGGTCTACCCGACAGGAATGTTAGGAGTGTCTGGAATCTTAAGCAAACGCTGCCCTGCTCTGTGGGCTCAGGGCATTTAAGAATCCTCCATTCAGGAAAGTTTTCCTTCCCAATTGCTCAACTCAAGTACTTGCAAAAAGCTACAAACTTCCCAAATTCTCTGGCATGGCCTGAGAATGGCATCTGAGATTTGGAAGTCGGCAAATGCCATCTCCAAGCTGCAAGTCGCTTGCCTTAACATCGTCCCTTGAGAGTCACCTTGAAAAACAACACTACACAACAGCAAAACAAAGGCCGTTCTTTGGATTGCAAATGGCTTTCAATAAAGAGATGATAACATCATAGTTCTGTGAAGGAATAAAAGCTCACCAGGCATGAAAATCCACTCAGTGGTCAAAGGTTAGCCTAAACGAAGGACTAGATTGCAAATCGGCTAATCCTTCTCCTGGTACAGATAGCAAAGGGGCTCATAAAGTACAGCTGTCCCCTCTTCTTCCCTGCGGGACAATCAGGCCCACCAAGAGGAAAAATCACAGCTCTTCCTTCTGCCCTCCACAGCCAAAGCTGTGCCAAACCACAGATGCTGCCTTCAAACACACTCAAATTGCAGCCTAGACCTCTCACCTTCCAGACAGCTCCTTCCCCAAGATGACCACCAACACCAGCCCCCCTAAAGAGCCGCACAGAAGCTCTCAACAGCCCGCCAGGACCCCCAGCTGTCCCCATCCCTCCGCAGAGCTTTCCCACCCTCCACGAGACCCCCTGGTTCCCTGCACGGGCCGTGGGTTAGAGTGCCAGAGCCTGGCAGCGGCACGCTAACTGGAATTTGCACTGGGAGCTGCTTTAAACGTTTTATTAAGGCTGGTATTATAGTGTGGGTGTGTGCCTGTGTTAAGTCTTTCACTGCAACATTGTTTATTCCTTGCCTATGTTCAAGTAAGGAAGGGAGTGTGCTCAAGCCTGTGTTACCTTTTCCTCTGCCAGCAGTTGCTGCTCTTGTTTCAAACCTTTAAGAAGCCTAGACATTCACTCTAGGTCAACAACTCCCTGTGTTTATCTCACATTCAGTGGCAGCAATTCTTGAGCAAAAGGGTGACCATTGGCTTTCAGCCTCAGGATGCCTTAAATAGCTTGCACATTTGGTGGAACAACGTGGTATTCCAAAAGGAATCTCTTCTCTAGTTAATCCAGCAGCCATTCCTGGCCACTCACCAGAGAGACAAGGAACCTTTGCAACATGCCTGTATCAAAACCTTTAAGTCCCCTTTATTGCAGCCAGCCAGATCTTAAAGAAACCCCAATTGCAGGAGCAGAATCTCAGTACACAGGTGGGAGCGGCTTTGAAAGAGCCGATCAACAAAAACCAGGATTTCCAATTAGCACGGAGGAATAGGCGATAGAAGCCCTACCTCTACGAGTCAGCTCAGAAGGCAGAGAGAATCACTTGAACCCCTGCCCTCTGACCAGCCTGAGGAAAAAGGTTCAAGAGATGAACAGATTCCAAGTACGCCTTCAGAGTAATACACACCCACGAAGCATCTTGGAAGGAGAAAGGACTACTACCAGCTCAAGGAAAACAGATAAGGCATTCTGAGGCAATCTTGAAGTTGCTGGAGGCAGTACTACTACCTCAAGAGGTTGCCATTAGGCAGTGCCAAGGACATCAGAAAGGAGAAACAGAGCCCAAGAGAGGTGACGGCTTGGCTGACCAGGCTGCAAAAAGAGGAGCAGAACAAAGCCGTGCTGAGATTCAGGCAGTGATTCGGGAAGGTAAGGAACAATATGACAATGATATGACCTGTATTCTCAGAAAGATCTAGAATTAGCAAAGAATCTGTAAGCAGAACAAAACCATCATGTTTTTGCCACTCCTCAGGGAGAGGCGCTTATGCCTGAAAGAGCATTATGAAAATGAATTAAGGATGGACATAATCCAGTATACACTGGGAAGGGGATGCCTTACTTAATTACTTGATAAGGACAACAGTAAGATGCAACGTGTACTCTGGTGTAAAGCAGGCAAACCAAGGCTGTGAAATAACATGTCAGAAAGCAATCTGCAAACTAGGGCTAGCGCTGAGCTTGGCACAATAGCCAAGGGACAAGACCCTCCCTGGACTACACTGGCAAAATGGCTTTTCTGAGTTGCCAAGGAAAGGGGGGTGTGAAAGGACCTCTTAGTATTAACTGATACCTTCTCAGCGTGACCCGAGGCATTCCCAGCTCAAACAAATAAAGCCAAAGAATTCCGCAACATTTTGTTAAACAACATAACACCCCGGTCCAGAGCGCTTTTAGACATCTCCTCCGATCGAGTAGCGCATTTCCTAGCAAATATTGCACAGCAGTTTTGCAGCAATCTCCCGAATCAAGTGGCCCCTACACATGCTGTGTTTGCCTCAGGCCAGTGGCCAGGTGGAAAAGATGAATTATCTGATACAGCAGCAGATAGTCAAAAATGGACAAGAGGCCAGCACACCTTGGCCCCTAGCTTTGGCTTCATTGCAGATTTGAGTAAGATCAAGAACTAAAGCAAAGCTGAACGCCTTTGAAAGACTGTCTGGAACACCAGATCAGCGTAAGTATCAAGGGGAAGATACTGTCTGGGTTGCAGAGGGGTATCTCCAGGACTATGTTGTCCAGCTGACACAACAGCTGCAGCAAAGTAATCAACACATCTCGAGCACATGAGCAAGAGGATGCTCCTCACCCCAAATCCAGCCTGGGGACCAGATATACGTAAAATCCCCCGAGGGAAACTGTCTTATGGCAAAATGGAAAGAACTCTATTTGATACTTTGAATCACTTCTACAGCCTTTAAAGCCGAAAGCGTTAACCTCCTGCATACCTTATTCCGGAATCAAAAGACATCTGCCAAAGGCAAGTGGAGTCCAAAATCCGACCTGAGAAAGAACAGCAGAAACCAAGATGTGTTTCACATGATCGCCGTCTTCCTGGTACTCCTAATCAGAATGCAAGCCACAGTCACAGGTGACTGTCACTACCATCAAGATCTCCTTGGCCTGCAAGATCCTGGTGGATGGAACACTCCAAGACATTCAGGACCTAGGGAGCTAAACGGGATTAAAAAGGTGAAAACACTTTGTGCCATTTTAAGGATTAATGACGAGCCGCTGAAGACTGGGGAAGACCTGACTCGGAGCCCGCCTTGCTTGTCCCACCTGAAAGTAACATGTCGATGGCTTATAAATTTGAAACTCACAGACCTCTTGTAGATGAGATTACTGCAGTGGCCGCGCGCATCTGTGACCTTTGTAACAAGCAGGGTGCGAATTCCTTTCCGTGTGATTCCTATCAGGATTTTGGCACTATGCAAATTCAAACGGGAGACTCTAACCTAGTGCACCATAGTCCCCTTCTTCTGTGAGGCCTAGGTGGGAAGACCATCATCATGTAGAGATCCAGTAACTGAGCCCAGCAGGAATCCCACCCTAGAAACACTGTTTCCAACAGCCAACTCTTGTGCAACTAGAGGAATGAATGACACTGGCCCTGCGCTTAGCACATGGGAACAGGTCCCATAGAAGATGCGCTTTTGAGAAATGAATTTCATTCTTGGGCTATTGCAGGCCATCAGGAATATTAACCAATCAAGTTGGAGGGGTAGCCGGGAACGTAATCATCCGATGAGAGTATATCGCGCCCAATTCCCTGACCACGTGTTGGTGACCCAGACCTGCCCGCAATCCTGATAGCACAGCTACGTCCGTGAATGGCCTGAGGTACTCAGAAGACTCAACTATTTGTACCGGGAGCTTGAGTAAAGTAAGTATCCTTTGTAATCCTACCAGTGCAAAGTTCCTGGAGGTATCAGAAAGGCTTGCCTAAAGGCAGGCAACGTCACTGAAGAAGCCACAGTTGCATGCCTTGGGTACTTGAGAAAGGGCCAACCTTGTCCCGTCCCCCAGCATGGGAGCCTTGCCCTCCTTGTCCCCAGGCAGCCCAGCCTGGGCACCTGGGCAGTGTCCCCGCCCTGCCGCTGAGGCTTCTGTCACAGGCCTGGGAGAGGCTTTGGGGAAGTGCCAAAACAGCCGCGTGTCAGGAACGAGGCTACTGGCCAGGGGCTGCTCATGGCCTCTGACACCCAGTTCCTCAGGGCTTCCCAGCACAGCACCTCAGCTGCCTCCTGCCCCCTTGTAGCCTCCTGGCACCCACTCCCTCAGGCATCCCCCCTCGTGCCTTCCCACTGCCTTGTCCCATCAGGGCCTCCACAGCCCCTCATCCCTTCATGGCCTGCCAGCGCCCCGGCCGCTCAGGGTCTCCCCCAGCCCCGCCAACCTGCCCGGCAGCAGTGCTGCAGCCCCACAGGTGCTCCAGAGGAGCCCGAGCAAGAGGCACCACGGAGCTCTCAGCAATGCAGAGAGCAACCCCCGGGCAGGAGGACACCGATGGTGGTTCCTGGCTGGGACGGGGGTCGTGGCCATCTCCAGGCAGCGGTCTCGCAGGGATCCCCGCAGCTCCGGCCCCTGCCCACCCGCTCTGTCGCCAGCACAAAGGCTTCAGCGGAAGCACCCAAGGCTAAGGGGCATCTGGCAGATTTCCCTGCAACACTGCAAGCCTGGGCAGCTTGCTGAGCACAAGCACCCTTCTCTCCCTCTTCCCCGATGCCCTGCAAAGCCTGGGCAGCAAAAGAAAACTCCTGGCAGTCTGTCTATTCTAACACATCCTATATTTCTATAATAGCATCAAACAAAATGGAGAAAAAAAATGAAGGAAAAGAAAAATCCCTGCTGGCTCTGCTGGCCCCACCAGACAGAGCCTACCAAATCAGCTCTCTGCAGAGACCCAGCAGCACAGCCAGGCACTGCCGCACAGACAAGGTCGTCTCTTGCATGCCCTGCGGAATTGGTCTTGCACCCTCCACAATGCGGAGTAGGGAGCTCTCTGAACTGCCCGGAGGACGAACGCTGTTTCAATTGCCAGGTTTCTAATGGCAGGGCTGCTGTCGTATGCCATGACTTCCAGGGCTGGAAGAGAGTGGAACAGAGGCACGGTCAGGTCCCAGATCTGTGGAGACCTGAGGAGACTCCTGTGCCAGGGCTATCCCAGCTCACACCAGTCTTGGCCAGGATGGAACCAATGGGACCAATGGGACCAACCCAAAGCTGCTGGCCACAAATCCCCCAAGTGCCCCTGAATTCTCGGAGCGCTCTGCCCACGCCACCCATCCGCACAGGGAGCAGAGCCCTCCGCAGCTGGGGCAGAGCTCGCAGCTCCTCCTGCCAGCCCCCGCTGACAGCGCGCTGCCATCACTCACCCTCACAGATGAGCTGGAGCTCTTCCTCCTGCCCCCTCAGGTACTGTCCGGCCATCCCTGGGAACACAGAGCCTGTCAAGGGCTGCCCCCTGCAGCACAGCTCCCTGCCAGCGGCACTACCAGCCCTGTGGCCACTCGCCCTCCTGGACCGGCAGGGCTCAGCCCGGGCCCTCGCAGTATCCTGATGCCCAAGGGCACGGCTGCAAGAGGGAGGCAGAAGCTCCGAGGGCAACCGGGGCTCCACGGTGCCGGGCCCAGATGGCGCTGCCGGGGCAGCAGCCAGGGCTGGGGACAAGCTGGGCTGGGCGGGGTGGGGAGGGACCCCTGGCTGGTGGCTCACCGATGAACCTGATGGCCGCCTCTCGCAGGGGTTCCTGGGGGCTCTGCAGATAGGGCAGCGCCTGGCGCAGGTGCTCGGTCACTCGGCTGCTGTCCTGTGCTAGCTGGAGAGAGCGGTGGGAGGGAAGGGAAGGAAGGGAAGGAAAGGCTGGGATCCCGAGATCTGCCCCTTTGGCAGGCACTGCCCTGAGGCGCCGGCCAGCAGCCGCCGGCACTGGGCTCTGCAGGTGGCTGCAGGCCGGGTGCTGCCCGGGGAGCCGTGGTGCCGCCCTTCCCCACAGCCCCGCTGGGCCGGGGCTCCGTTGGCACCCGGCTTGGGGCCGCAGGAGCCTGGAGAAGAGCCCGTGAGGCCCCTGGGTGCAGCACTGGGCGCGGCCACAGCTGCCAGCCCCACACAGTGAGCACCGCGCTCAGGGGGCTTCTCCAGCCTGAGCCTGGATATTCCAGGCCATCCTTACCAGTCCTTCGCCAAACCTCCATGTCTCATCCACCTGCAGCATCTGCTCAATATCCCTCCTCTTCAGGAATCTTGCCGAACAATGCAGTGTTTCCCGAGAGGCCTGGCGAGCAGCAGAGACGTGGAGGTGGCACCGCAGTTCCGGGCACAGGACCCGCCTCCCTGTGCCAAGGCCTGGGGGAGGAAGCTGCAGCCCGGGAGGTGCCTGGGCAGGAGGCAGCTGAGCCCCTGCCAGGGGAACAGCAGCAGCCCACGATTCCTCACCTGTGCCACACTCGGATTCTCATCATGGCAATGGAAAGAGAGTGGGAACAGGCTCCGGCGCACAAGGGACTTCAGGGCCTTTCTTTCCTCTTCTAATAATAAATCCATCATCTCTTGAAAGACAGTCATGGAACACAGCTGCACCTGGCTGTCATCCTGTATGAAAGGAAGGTAAAAAGACCGAAGCCTTGGTTCCTTCTGGCACCGGTGTTGAAATCCACAGGGCAGCGAGTGTCAGGGCAGCACTCAGTGGCCGTGGCTGGGGGCCCAGAGCCTTACGCTGTCGAAGAGTGGCAGGAGCGCCTCAGCCAGCTGCAGGGCCATGGGGCTGGCTATAGGAGCACCAGCGTAGCGGAACAAATATCTGAGGAGGACGACGGTCACCCTGAGCACGTCGCTCTCATTTTCCTGCAGGAGCTCCACAAGGCTTTCAGTCAGGCCCCACATTTTTTTTGCCTGTGTGGAAGACAACTCTATGAAAGGCCACCCTGGTGCCGCAGGGCCTGGAGGCCAAAGGCCTCAGGCCCCAGGAACTGGGGCAGCTGAACCGGGAGGCAGGAGAGCCTGGGAGCAGCTGCCTGAGCACCTGCAGCACAGCCATGCCCAAGCCACTGCATTCCCCAGCCTCACGCTGCTGGCAGGGCTTCAGCAGCTGCTCCCTTCTCACCATGGGGGGATTCTTGCACAGCGCTAAGAGGCCTCTGAGCGCCAGGCGACGCCTCTCCCTGCACTCGCTCTGCAGCTTCTTGGACATGATCTCCAGGAGGACGGCCTCGTATTTAGTCACGTCCAAGCACTCAAAGACCTGAAAGGCACAGGGCATTGACAGGGGACTGGGATGGCAAGAGCCCAGAAGCGAACAGGGCCGAGCCCAGACTGCAGCCCAGGGCACGGGCACCGTCCCAGGCAGCTGTGGCTGCAAGAGGGCAGAGAGCTTGGAGGCAGCTCAGTGCTGGCTATCAGGCTCACCTCTACAAGGATTGCCAGGGCAGGCAGATCCCAGAATGGCCTCTCCATGCTGAACAGCTTAAGCAGGTACAATGCAATGCCAGAACACAAGGGTACGGATGAACGGCGCATGACTCTGAGAGGAGGAAAAAGGAACCAGGGCCTGAGTCAGGGGGACAGAGCTCTCCCAGGACTGACTCACACAGTTCTCCTCTTTCCCCACCATTCCTTTAGGGGATCTGGAACATTTGGGAGGTGGCTCCTTTTGGGCACCCTCCTCTCCCAGCCTTTCCCAGTCTGCTTGGCCATCCCTCGGTGACAAGGCCCTGTGGCCCATGACCACAGGGACTGTGTGGGGCACCCCGGGCACAGAGCACAAATGCTGGGGGCAGTGGGGAGCAGGGGATCTCACCTGGCCAGCAGACCCACGGCATAGTGGTGGGTGTCAGCACACAGCAGTGTGTCCCAGCCACGCTTGCGTTCCATTTCCATGACCACATTCTCACATTGCAGTTGGCAGAGCAGGGACTTGAGGGTCTGCACTGCAAACCTGTGTGCAGAGCAAAGCTCAGGTCACGCTGGGAGCATTGGCTTCTGCCCTGGGGACACAGCAGGGACAGAAGGAGTGGGATGGAGAACCTGCTGGGGCTGCTGGCAAGGCCGTGTTCTTCCTGGCATGCCTTCCAGAAGTCATTGACCTCCTCCGCTGCATCCAGAGTGCTGAGAAGCACTTGGAAGAGGAGGTGCACAAACAGGTGGCTGAAATACACCGTCACTATATGCGGGCAGCTGGGCTCCTGGAGGATCTTCCACATCACCAGAGTGGCCTGCAAAGGACAAAGCACCCCGAGACAGCGCTCAGTGCCCAGGTGGGCGTGCGGCAGGGCCCGAGCGTGGCAGGGAGAAGCCAGGGGAGACACAGGGGGAGCATGGGGCCTGGTGGCCCTGAAGCTGCCCTTAGGCCAGGATTCAGCCCAGCACCTCTGGCAGGGAGATGCAGTGGGAGAAAGAGGGTGGACAGCTGCTGGAGAGGCTGCCTTGGCGTGAGCAAAGGCCAGTTCCAGAAACTCACAGCCAGGGCAAAGACACGCGTTCTGTCCCCATGGGAGGTGCATGTGCTGCGCTCTGGCCAGGTCCCCAGCACATCTAGGAGTCTCAGCTGCGCCAACTCTGCAGTCGCGGCCGAGCACAAGATTGTCTTCCACATGGTCATAGCGGGTCTACGGGACCAGAGCTCTGTCTCAGGTCGGTTTCAGGCACAGCACCATGGCCTGGGCAGCAGCAGGGAGCTGAGCTGGCTGCCAGCTCTACCTCTGCCCACTGCCCCTCAGTGGCAGCAGCCAGGCAGCCCCGCCCCGTGGGGACAGGACCCTGAGGGGCAGGGAGGGAGCATGGCAGCAGGCTCGGGGGCTGACATGCCAGGGCTGGGAACCCTGGAACTCTCTGTTGGTCAGACAGTGGAACAGGCTGTACAGGGTGAGGGGCTGGTGAGCCCTGGGCCCTCTGGGCACGTGCGCCCCATACCTGTCACACGATGGGGCCACACGCAGGAGACTCATCACCACATCGGTGGGATGTGCCTCGGCGAGATGCAGCAGGGTCTTGTCCAGCCTGTGCTCAGCCAGCTGATTTGTCAGGAGCCACTGGTGGATGTACGTCACCATGGCAGGCACCTGAAGAAGGCACAGGGAGACTTGGAATGCTGCCAGAGGGAGTAATGTCCCCAGCTTCCCCAGAGAAGTGTATCCCTTCCCAGCACAGTGCGATGGCCTCAAGGGCTTCCAGGGACCAGCAGGCCCCAGTGGCTTGAGAGGCCAAGCAATTCCTGGGAGGATCAAACCCTGGCCACAGGCTGCTTACTTGTTTTGGACTGGGTAAATCCTCTTCTTCAAGCATATCCAGCTTGACAACACTGGTGTTGGTGCTGTAGACGTCACGGTTGTCCATGGACCCAGTGGCCATGGCGCTGGTCTCTTCCTGCCAAATGCATTTGATGAATTTGTAAATCTGGGAGGGGAGTGAAGGGCAGGAAGAGACAGATATTCCATGGAGTGCTCCAAGTGCTGTGCTGGGCGGAGGAGTGACAGCAGGCCCAACCCAGGTGGGGATGGCTGCATGTACCTGCACGGTTGTGTGGAAGCGACCAAGGGCGGGGTCCTGCCCTTGTGTCCAGTCCATGGCTCCACCTGGCAAAGAGCGAGCACAGCCAGAGCTGAGGGGCTGCAGGTGAGGCCGGAGAACACAGCCCAGCCCTGCACTCCCCAGGCAGGGAAAGCCCCGGGATGCCCCAGGGGATGGAGCATGGCTGCTGCGGGATGTCTGGCTGACCCCTCTTCTGTCCTGTCCCTGAGCATGTCGCCAGGGGATGGCATGGCATGGCATGGCATGGCATGGCATGGCATGGCATGGCATGGCATGGCATGGCATGGCATGGCATGGCATGGCATGGCATGGCATGGGCCCAAACTGGAAGCAGCCATCAGCCCTGTTGCCCAGCCGTGCCACTCACCATCCTGCATTGGCTGGAACGGCTCTGACTCTCCAGGCTGTTGAGCTGGGTCAACACTGGTGCCTCTCCTTTTTATTCCCCTGAACACTTTGAACAGATTGAGAAATCTGCCCGCCATGCCAGACTTTGGTCTTGGGGGCACCTTCTAGGGAGATGCCTCAGGAAAGCCGAGAGGCAAGAAGTCCTGCAGTGCGGCCTCGAGGTCACCTGCAGGAATAGCACTTCGGAAAAGCTCCGGGTCAGAGACGAACGAGCGGGCTGTGCGGGGTCTCCTCACAGCACCGCTCTGGCGCGTCCTGTCCCGTCGATTGCTCCGAGCACTGTGGCGTGGCCTTGTCACCGCCAGCTCCTATGTCACCACATGTCACAAAGGGTCCTTTGACACCCTGTCCTGCTCCATGCCATGGTGACCATGCTGCACCGTCTCACAAAGGGCCCTTGCACTCACTGCCACCTGCCCTGGGGCTGCCACCAGCCCACCCAAATTGGCCCACCTGGAAGGAATCCCTTGTCCCATGTGTCTAGGTCTACCCAACAGGAATGTTAGGAGTGTCTGGAATCTTAAGCAAACGCTGCCCTGCTCTGTGGGCTCAGGGCATTTAAGAATCCTCCATTCAGGAAAGTTTTCCTTCCCAATTGCTCAACTCAAGTACTTGCAAAAAGCTACAAACTTCCCAAATTCTCTGGCATGGCCTGAGAATGGCATCTGAGATTTGGAAGTCGGCAAATGCCATCTCCAAGCTGCAAGTCGCTTGCCTTAACATCGTCCCTTGAGAGTCACCTTGAAAAACAACACTACACAAC